>NC_060252.1:63213425-63516455 GCF_921293095.1 Ischnura elegans
TCAGTTTACTAAGGTTATATGTATCGTTTTTGTGCTTTCATTGAGTTACTCACAGTTGCAATAATCGGCTGCTGTATAAAAATTGTCTTACCGCTCTAAATACAGAGTTTTTCAGCAGATACATAAAATACTTTAGGAGGCGATAGGGTGGATAATTTTAAGATTATTTTGTCCTATAAATATAGGGTCGCAACTCCTCAGTTACTGAGCTATGGCAACACAAACTTTTTTCAATGCTCTTAGCTGTTGCCAAGAAAACGCTGTGCAGTGCTGGAAGGGATATGAAACTTAAATTATTGTGCTTGAGATATATTTCCTTCATTTTATGCCATCCACAAAGAGAATGATAGCTTATTTTTACAATGGACTCATAATAATCGTAGGCATTTCAACTTTCAAAGGCGTATTATTTACGATAAAAGCTTTATTTTCAGTTGAACGTAAGCATTTGCTTTCTCCTAAACATTACGCCAGTGATTCATCTGGGACATACGTACGTTCCCATTGTTCTAAGTTAAGAAGCTCATATATAAAAAGTCAATGAAAATATTTAGCGTGTCCATACAGCCGTGTATCGTTTTTTCCCTACGATTTTACGTGGTTAGAGGGGAAGGCCATGCAGGTTAATGAACTAATGCCCGTCGTGATTACCCCTATCAATAATTATTGCTCGATTATCATCAGAAGCTCCGACTCCTTGACCCGGACGGCCGTCCTCTCGCTAAAACATTGACGCATTACTCTGGCTGTTCAGCACGCTATTTCGCAAAGCAGGCAGCGCCTGGCTCCTCACTTCCCACACTACACCGATCTCTATGGTCCCTCATAGTGCCAACCTAAGGGGTTTTCACCGTGACTACGCTATTCAAAATGAATACTTTAAAAGAGATCACATTCCTCCCGCTCGATCGGCCTGCATTGATGACGGATTACTCAACATAACATTCAGCACTACGAAGGGCAATAACCTTCGATAGAAAAATTGCTCGTTGTATTATTTTGGATTGTTTTATCATTTAGTTCATCAGCATTATCAGTGGTGTACAATCCCAATATTGGGTTGACGCAGCTCTCCACGATATTCTCCTATGAGGCAGTCTTTGCACACTCGAGTCATGATACCGGTCCGATTATTTTGATAAAAACGAGCCTATAGGTATTTAGCTCGGTTATTCATATAGTTTTTTGGTTCGCCGAGTTCATTTTGATGGCCATTGTTCATTTGATGTTCATGTTTTATCGTATTCTTTTGGTTCGTATAGTTAACTGTGTTTATTTTATTCACACGGTTGATTTAGAACGATTTGAAAGAACAATTCATTTGCATGAATCGTATCACATAAATCGAAATGAATCATCGGAATGAATTCATATGTCCACCCCAATTGTGAAGCATTGGGACTAAAGTCATGAATTTCATGATTACGTTTCGAGAGCAGTTTTAAGGGCTGTTGATCCTCAATTGGGCTCCCTACTTTTTTGGATTCCCCTCTGCCTCTAAAGTCCAAGGAATAGTGAAAGAATGCATAGCAATCTGGTTCTGATCTGTAATGATAATTCAAAGTTAATAGCTAATCGGGAAGTGGGTTAAATTTGAGTGGTATGATTTTGTCTGGACGGACAACCAAAAAAGGAAACAAACAGACAATAAAGTGACCGGAAGTTAAAAATATGCTCTTTATCCCCCATTTAATGCCTTTAGATGCTTAAAAGAAAAGTAATGATACTAGGTTTGCACATTTTCCAGTGAGCAATTTTTGCCGTCAAATCTCTTCCTAGAAATTGGCGTTCACTGCAGCGCAATTTCCTTTCAACGGATGTGCCTTTTTATACACCAGCAACAAAGTATCTGCTGATAACTCATAAATAAGCGTAGTACGGTGCCTTTGTATAATTTTTACCAGAGTTCGCAGTTCGTCGTTCTTCCTGCTCTCCTTATACGCCACCTTCTTCATTCTCCACCTATCCCACATCTTGAAGTCCAGTCTTTTCTTCCTCTTTCCCGCCTTCCGAGTATTCTTCCCTCCAGCACGGATTTAGCATCCACATTTCCTTCTTAATTCTCGTCACATCCAAACCTTTTGTCTCCCCTTTATCTCATCCGGTAGCTTGTTCTCCTGAGACAGACCGAGGTATCTGGAAAACACTCCATATAAGTATACTTTAACGCAAGGCTCTTCAACCCGTGGCCCTCAGGCCGCATTCGGCCCGCAGGCTAATTTCTTGCTGCCCCTAAAGGTTAAAGAAAATATTTACCGCACATACAAAAATAAAACCGAATGTCGACACACTCGCCAAAAAAACAATGTCAAAAATAGCATTTATCGGTTGAACTTTTTAACTTATTAAGAGTGTTGCACTTTGAAATCATATATTTTTTTATTTTATTCATGTGGTGGTAAAGTGACGTGGAGCACTGTGCTCTTGTGACGGTGTGAAATCGATTTTTGGCCCTTACATTAAAAAAAGGCTAAAGTCCCTTGCTATAACTGGTTGAATGCTTGCTTAATAATTATAACCTTCTTTGTTAGTAGTTTGAAATTTCGTTTTTCTATTTGCCGCGGTCTTCGAGCAGTTTGAAATTTGATTTGCAGTTGGTATACTGCAGCATATTATAAAAGTTGTATGAATCCTACGGGGGGCGATTGGCGAAAACTGCCTTATCAATGGGCTTCTTTTATCAGAATAATGTGAACGTATGTCAAAGATGCCTCATCAACGAAATATAATGTAAAAGTTAATACTTAGGTTCAGAACGGAATAAAATGTTTTGACCTCCATTTTTTGTTTGAAATTTCAATTTCAGTTTGTCGATGGATTACATTATTGAACAGTTTGAATTTTGCTATGTGATTTGCTTATTAAGGCTAATGTTTGGTATTGCTGTGTTCCGTACGTATTACCAAATCAAGTCTGAAGCTTTCCTTCAACCTTACTTCCTATATTGTCACTTTAAATTGATATTTACTTTTTCAGATGTAGTTATTATATTTATTTACTGTAATGACCATGTGCAGGAAATATTTCCTCATCGAAGCTTGTCATCAAGTCATTAGTGCTGCATTTATTTACGAGCATATAGCAGCTCCTTTGAAAATAAATATTTTTTCGGACTCTTTCAACCACAACTATCTTATAAGTATAACTAGCTTACACCCACTCTAAGTTAATATTTGCATTGTAATTTATACTTTTTACACATATAAAATGCAGTGACCACGTTCAGAAACATTTCCTTTCAATCATAACTAGCATATATTGATATAGGCTCGTTTTTAACGAAGTAATAAGAAAATAAGAATGTCACAGCTGCCTCACCTTTGAATCACATCTCGTTTCATCACCAACTATTGCAAGGAGAGGGAGTCCATGCCAATAATGGGTATGACTTGTTGCATTCGCTGTGGGGTTCGAGGAGACCCAGCGCTCAAACATCCCGTTCACACGTGCCCCACATTGTGTGCCGTAGTCGGATGGATCCGTACAGCTTTCAATATGTAGACTTTGATCATCCCGCGCATTCGTCTGAACTGAGCGTTCATAATTTTCTTTTTTATTATTTCCAATCATCCCGTCCGTCGCCAAGACCACGCCACGGAGGACATTCAGGGCATATAACCTGATGCATAGTCCAACGCCTCTTTCTCCGTCTCCATACGAGTGACACATTTTCCATCGTCGCACGCTTTTTTCAGGAAGCATTTTTCTCCCCGTGGTGGCCTTTGCTTTCCAAATCTATTCCTCGCTATAGAACTCGCGAAGAGAAAATCGTTTTCGACTCCTGGAGTTTGATTTTGACAGAGGTATGAAGGATACTTTTAAATTTTTTCAGTAATAACAAACTCTCAGCTCGCTCTCTATCTCACTTAAAATTTCTGTATGTTTTCGGAATTTGGCTTTGGAGAGGCATATATTTTTTTCTTTTTATACCATCAAAGAAAATTAATAGCAGAACTACGTAACTCGTTCGTAGCGCTTAGCGGGAAATGCGTGAATGAATATTTTTTATTTCTTGTTTTTTTTTATATTGAAGCAAGGAGAATAAAGGCGAAATAATTTCAGAAGGCCAAGTCACGTTTATTCCGTGAAATAGATCATAAATTTGGGTGGGCGTAAGCAAACAGAAGGCAGGTACACGCAGGCAATTCAACGGAATTCGGAGAAAGGCTTGAAATGGAAGCGGCACCTATGCTATACTAGCCGATTTTCATGATCAGTGACGCTGGATCGCTAAAATCCTATTTTTTTCAACAAATAGTGACCTCTTTCAAGCTAAATTTCGGTGAAATGTAATTCTGCTACCACATGATCCATAACATGAGGGAAAAGGTATCATGTATTCATACGCGGTAAATGGAATCTTGATGAAGTTGCAAACTAATACTGTGTACTTTATGAAGCTTTTGTCGTATAAGGTGATGATAATGATGTTTTGTTACCTGAAAAGTATAACTAGTGACTCCTGAGTGCTGATGCAATGGTAGTTATATTATTTTATTTCAAACTATTTTAAAGATAAAATTTTCTCTGCTATTGCTTGCTCGATTTCCTCCAATTATGTGTACTAAAGAATTTTTATTTAATTCCTCCAGGGGCGTATGAAGATTAATCAGTATTCCCTTTACGAGAAAAAATCCATATTACCTCAGGAAAAAATTAAAATGTGCACGGCAAACCTGAAAAACTAAGTTAATAAACAGATTTCCAGGTTTTGCATCCTCATTTTATCCATTTCCTAATGACTCACAATCAGTGTTGGTAATAGTACTGAGAAAAAGTAACAGCGCCAAATTATAGTTGCTTCATAAAAAGTAATGAATTACGAGTACAAGTTACTGTTATTAAAAAGTTGTCAGTAATGTTACTGCTGGGACTAAAAATAATTCTTGTAAGATTATCCATTCTAGAGACTGCCTGCAAATTGTCGAAAATTGAAGTAAAATTGTGGAATAATTGAGTCATAGAGATTGCCAATGATGCAATTTCACTTGCGATACATACAATTATAACATCTGTACCAACATGTGGGGTGTCATACTTTGTGCCATCATAAGTCGGCTATAACGTATGATTGGTTGAACCTAAGCAAACAAATTATGGGACTCAGAGACTACTTAGGCAAATCAGTGATATCAGTAAAGTAATTTTCTATTACGAGCAAGTAACGATTACAAAGAAAGTAGTAATTCCTTTTTCGTCTTCAGGAGTAAATTACAAATAAAAATTACAACCCGTAAGAAGTAATCGTTACATTTACAAATTACTGCAAAAGTTACAAGTAAATCGATTACTTCTACTCGATTACTTGCCTGCTGCTGCCACCACTCAGACTTCTTACCTCTGCTTATACCGCCTACATCAATGAAATTTCTCGTATGAAAGAAGCTCTTTTGATCACAAACGACTTTTAAAATGAATTCATTTATTAATAGCGAGAGCCAGTTGCCTATTTTTATTCTCTGTCTCCTATTTCTCCACAAATCCTTTTCTCAGTCACTGGCAGAGTTCCACCCAGGCGACCTTTGTCGGTCCAAGACCTTATTGCACCCATTTTGACGTGGCAGTTCATTTGGAATGGCACGCGAGGTAACTTAATTACGCCAATAAGGATTAGGAACGGCTCAAAAATGACGTCCGGAGATTACGGGATTGTTGATGGGCTTGAAGGGAGCGCCCCAGAAAAAGGAATTACGGTATATGCGAGGGAAAAAGTTGACAGGGCGGGACTGTAACAGCAGCTGGGAGCTCATTCATCTTTTAGCCTTCTAAGATTTTTTCCTATCGCCTTAATATTGACGGCATGACTGTCATAACCTCGTAACAAGAGAGTAGTAGAAAAATCTCTGGGTCATACGGCGCGCCGCGGCGGTTTCTTTGGTACTGATTGGGATACGGCGGCTTCTCTGGTACATATTAGAAGGTTGATTTGTGGCTTTTAAGGTCGTTTTTTGTCTTGTAGGGCGTGTCGGTCTTTAATAATTAAATGCAAAATATTTGGCCAACTTTTCGGTATATTATTTTACATTTTTTGCAATGAAAATGATTTATTTATTATTCATACTTTTTTGTTTATTTAATAAATAAACCATATTCATTACAAAAAGCGCTGATGAAGGTAAAAATATATTCTACCGAAACTTTGACTAAATATTTTGCATTTAATTCCTAAAGATCTACACTTAAGACACTAATCAACGTTAAGAATTGCAGTCAGGAGAAGGAAAATGAAATCGATTATAACTAGGAGGACTATATATGGAGAAAACGAAGGAAAATTCTTTATCATGCATAAATTCCGCATGAATTACTCCCACATGATCTAGGGAATGAATTCGTTTGAAACTAAAATTAATATAAAGTCGACATACTATAATAACCATGGTAACAACAAAACACAGACGCATGGGTGTCATACATTATTAGCCATTGAATTCTGTAGTGGCAGTTAAATCAGGATAGTCACTTATCCGTGGCGTGTTATTTTATGCATTAAGATTTACATCCGCGGATAAATCTAGAATAAACCTTCGAAATATGGTGCCACAGAAGAATGATGAGGATCGAATGGATCGACCGTGTTATTAATGAGGAATTCGTAAAAAGAGTAAAAGAGAAGAGAAGCCTCCTGAAAAACTAGAAAAGAAGACGGAACGACCTTGTAGGCCACGTCAATAGACCTTATAGGACACAACGGACTGATGAAGGCAGTCGTTGAGGGACAAGTAGATGGAAAGAACGGAAAAGGAAAACCTAGAATCAAATACATATAACAGGTTAAGAACGATGTGAAGGAGAAGAAATATGTGGGTATGAAAATATATGCTGATGGGAGAATTGAGTGGAGAGCTGCGTCATACCAATCATAGAATTGTGATGATGATGAAAGCTTTTAAAAATATTTTAAAAAAGAAAAAAGATTGAAATTTTAAAATTCCATGCTCCCTTTACTTTGCAGCGTCAAAGAATGTGATCAGTAAAGCAAAATTGCTTTCATAAAATAAGAAATAAGTATTTTTGTTTCCGTGGCTAAAAAAACACTTTTTTAAGACAGAGCAAGGCCTGCATCATAAATATTCGCGGGATTTGCTTCGCACATGTGACAACTGCCTACCTTTATCACGCTATTCTAGGTATGCTCATAAATATTCTTGTATGCTCATAAATGCTTGCTGAAGATTTTAGTTTCGCCAAACTGAAGTTATTTTATTCGCCAAAATTATTTCATTTTTAATCTACTGGACTCCCACAATAATATAAGCTGGATTCGCGAAAAAGTACAATCATAATCATATATAAGATTAGGTAAAATAAATTGCATTAAGTAGTGTTACAATTTGAATGAATTTTATAAAATTTATAAATAATCTTGAAATATAATAATAATTAAATAATCTAAATAAATATACTTTTTTGATAGCCCATATCTGAAGCTCCTGACGAAAAGTGACACTCCTCGTTAACTTTGAAATTCCTATAGGTTACTTATTTATTCTTCGGGCTTGGGGAAAAATTGGCGGTCGTTATCCAGTGAGTGTATTGCTGTATAATTGATTTGAATTACCCTGCTTACCAGTAATTTGCGCATCCAAGCGTAATGGCTTGCTATGCTTCTGACAGAGCAATTATTTTCCTTAGCCTGATTAGCAATGCATTGCCATAGCAATTTTCAAAGTGGTACCAAATTAATTTTCGACGCATCGCTCTTCTAAAAAGTTCAGAAACAGTTCTCTGCGACTGTGTTAAGAATATTCAGGAAATTTCCTACATCGGTTTTCCCTGGAAATGGCAACTTAATTTGCATCGAAATTTCTAGGCAATTATTTTGGTAGCTTGGCGGTTTCGAATTTCTCAAAAAATTTTGTCATTTGAACTAGGGAATTATAAATGATGTCGTAGGTTTTCCGGGTGAACTGACGGTTCGGAGATATTGGAAGAAATCTCTAATAAAGGAAGAGAAAGGAAGAAATATCTAATAAAGAAATAGAATTATTCCTTCTCGGGTTCTATACCGGGTCGAATGATCCATGGCCGGCGTTTCGATTTCCGAGTCACTTATTTACCCTAAAGTAGATACCCGAGGGGAGACATCATTTGATCATTCGACGAGGGAGAGAACCCGAAAAGTATTTCCTCACAGGATTGTATTATGTTATTTTCATAATAAATACATTAGGTATCATTTCGGAAGTCCTTCGACAATATATAGTTAAGAGTTTGAACGATCATTACGTTAATTATGGAGGTTTATCGTGGAAGAGTGGGGTGAAAAAGTATCCAACCTTCCATTTGCAACTCTCTTTCAGCGCGAGAGAGCGTCTCTCAGGTCTTTAATAAAAAAACCTCGGGCCGTGGTAGTGCATCATGTGGAGAGTTGACCCAATTTTTTTCTTTTAATATATGCTGGTTACGCGGCGCCATTACATCAGTGGCATTATCCGTGGGAGTTGTTCACTCTTCCCCGGTACGCGGTGTCGCCCCAAGGTCTTTGAATTTCAAAGAGTAATTATTTGCACGCAAAGCCTTTCCCCCTTTGACGAAGGGACTTTTACTTCGTGTTGGTTGGAAGGTTTTGTGGTGTGTTCGCGGAGGGAAGGATTATTACGAGGCTGGGTACTGCCCCATGCGCCGTCTTTTCCATAGAGGGGAGGAATACATCTACATCTGAAATCTTCCTCAAACGATCCCTCCCATCCTAGGGTTGGCATGCTAGTTTAATCTGATTATGCCATCCAAGAGGCAATTTTAAATAACCGGAACTTGTATCAAAAGTAAAACGTTGTGATAAAGATTGGCGGGTCCGACGGACTACTTCAAAAGGATGAAATAGTAGTAGTAATAGAAGTACTCAATAACACCACCGGATTAATAACTCAATTTTTCATCGTGTAACTGTGTGCCTACGATTATTCCAAATGTCTCCTTTGATTTAGTTTAAATACTCTAATATCAAATCACGTCATCGATAATCCGATATTCAAAGTTTTTAAATATTGTTTTTTATTCTCTTATGCACTTTTCAAGAGCAAATAATTTTCTACACTTTATACGGCGAGTCATCCATTCTATGCTCATTGCAATTGGCTCATTCACCAATATTAATTTGTTGACTGTCGTTAGATTTGGAAAAATGAAGAGGTCCGTATTTTTCCATTCCTTGATCTATTGCCTACTTCTCTGACAATTTGCAATCCCTCTCGCAAATAAGTTGATGACGTTACCGATTCCTGCCGAGAGGTTCATCTCATCTCTAATCCTCCTGATCCTTGCGTATCGACCTCACGTGGTCAGTTCTTGTTTACACTCTCCGCTGGAACTCCTCCCTGAGCGCTTCTCTCTGAAAGCTTTAATGAACCAGGTCTCGAACGACGACGCCAACTCAATAAATGTGAGCGGCAACAGTCGCGTTTTGACGATGAACCTTAAATAGCGAATGGCCGAAATTTTCTTTTCCGATGTAATATCGTTTCCCTTCCATACGCCGATTTTTTTTAGAAATGGATTCCAATTACGGGTCGAAGTGAACGACCCAATAATTACTAATGTACCTCCGTCCGTACTGATATTGCGTAACATATCTTCGTTAGGATCAGTGTTCTTACTTTTACACCTTGAATCAAGATATATAAAAGTTAAAATGGGTTTCTAAACCCTAAGTTTTGCATTACATGTGAAGGGCCTTATATGCAGGAGAGGGAGAAGAGGGCAATAAGCTAGACCAGAAGCTTTATTTAATTACTCGTAAAACAGGAATGTTATGTTTTTAATTCAAAGAACGCGAATTAAGATCCTGAAACTTCTATGAATGGTTAGTATCTGTGCTATGACGTCTAATATTTTATTTCAAACCCATTTCTTTGATAGTTTCTGCTCCCCTCTATCTTACAATCCTCTCTTCTTTGAGTGTTTCTAATCTTAAATTGTTTTGCCCGGCTCGCTGCAGTGTACGCAAAATATTGAAAGGTTTTTAATATATATTTTCTACCAAATCCAGTTCATTTTTTAAAATAGAATCTTTTCCATGACTGATGATATCTTCAGAAATAGTTTGGAAGACAATGTGACACATTCTCATAAAATTGAAGCATATTTGTTAGAATAACTTATGTTATCAGGTCGTAGAGGAAAATAAATTATATCTTGGTAAATTACTCAACATTCAACAGCGCATTTTTGAAGTTTGAATATTTCGATAAGTGGCTTAGTCTTTGATTTACATAAGTCGTTTTTCAGTTTTGTGGCACTCCCTGCCCTCCCGTTTTTAGCTCTTTACTTGAGTAATTTATTTTTTGTTCGCGCATTACCACCTTATTTTATGCTCCCTCGAATTTTGACATGCTCCCGCATCGATACCAGAATACATGTTCTCATTCGTTTCCACTTAATCTTAAGGTGAGAATTTTGCTGTAGCTTTACGAAATACTCTCGTGAGCGTTATTTAAACCGTAGAACATTTTAAGGTGCGTGAATATGGGGGTAAGCATTAATATATAAAATTATTTCAGAGTCATACGGTAATACACGCATGGTCTGTACTTGAAAAAATCATCGACTCTAATAATTCCCTAGAAATATTGATTACAGTAAAAGAAAATTTAGCCTACATAAGCTAATAAAGCAAAAGCTTGAAAATTTGATAAATATTTAGTATCAGAGACTAAATAGTATGTGTTAAAGTGTTTATATGCCAAATATATTATTGTAGCCACGCTATTAAGGATGGTTTTTCACACATTATTCACACCCATAATACCAAACAACCAGTTTTGTACACTACTGACAAACTTCTTCTCATTAACAAAATTATAAATATCCTCTGGTAAACACAAAAATAATATAGCATGTACATTTAAGTATAAGAGAGGTGTCTAAATAATTAGTATTCGGGTCTTGCATTTTTTTTAAATCGGTCGTGCGTCCTGAGCATTGTAAATTCTTGCGCAGGCATGGCTCATGAATGAAATGTTGGACGACATGAGTCCTTATTCGCACCCACGGTTGAATGTGAGTGTACATGAATATCGCAGTCCTTTCTGAGATCATTTGTGAAGGATATTGGGAATGGCTAGATGCAGGACGGAGAGCTTTCTCTGCTTGTTCGGAGAAAAACGAAAGAGAAGAGAATGCATTGTACGGTCGGGTAAACACGCGCTTGTCAGGGAGTAGGTGAATAGGTTGTGCATGCCACCAATGGATGGGAGACTTGGAAAAGTCATGTGTTTAAAAAGGATACTATCTTTGTAATGCATACGACACAATGCCTCGCTCTCCTAGTAACTTTCTCGATTGTCTGCCAGCAAGCAGCAGTTTCATCTTTACCTTAAGCTTAAAATGAGGTTTAAAATACGGTGAGTTTGCTTACTGACAGAACGTAAGAGTAGCCCCAGAGAAATTGAGATAAATTTGTCTTTGAATCGACGTTTCATTATCTTAAGAGGAGCGAAACGGTGGAAATATAAACGTTGAAGTATAATAATCGCGACCCTGAATGGCGAATTAAACATTTTTTGATACAAAAAGGGCTTTGGAGTGTTGCAAACTGCGGATTATGTGTTCTTTAATTTTTTGCATCCAAAATTATGAAGTTCCTTTAATATTCAGGAATATTGAATCAAAAATAATTTCATTTTATTTCATGATAAGTATTTACAATTTGAACAGCCGATGGCCTTCAAAAAATGACTCATTCATGTATGTATTTATCCATTTTTATCATTTATTTAATTGTGACCCAAAATTCATTGTATTCATCTATGAAAGAGCTATCCAAGTCTAGGAATGTAAAAATAATTATTCCGCTACAAGATTTTTTCCTCGCTGATAGAAATATTAGTACTTACCTTATGAGTGAACAATCTACTTACCTCTCTCCTTTTGCGCCACGCTCATCAGATGCAGGACACTACACCCTAGGGAGAAGAAAAAAAACTAGTTGAATTTTGTGCGTGACAAACTTTTCTCAACGAGTGAATCATTGAATTTGCTTTCCTGCGTTTCGAGCTTCTTCATTGGCGTTTGTTGGGTTGAAGTGATTAATATTGTAATTCAGGCTGAAAGCGTCTTCAGGTTGAGCTGTCGTAGTCGCCTTTTAAGGCTCAGGCCGCTATGAGACTGCGCCCCGATTGGTATGAATGAGTAGAATTATTGCATGCACCCAATTCTGAGATATAATAGTCATTCCTTATGCAGTAACATATGCTCTTGCATCTTCTTCTCTTCACATTGGAACATTTTCTTCATACTCCCTCTTAGAATGCCCGGAATTGGGATACAAATATATAATAAAAAATATACAATTGTATAAATATACAATACAAATATATAAATATACAATTAAGATTCCTTCCCTCATTGAAAGGTTCTCCTAGTACGAGTAAATAAAAATTCCCTAATGACATCATCGACTTATGATGAGTGGGTGGAAACTTTCGCGCTTATTATTTCAAACTTACGTGTGAATATCAGAGCGGGGAAGAATATTTCATGTCGTGAGTTGTCTATTCCTTCCATTAACCAAATTCTTTTTTAGCTTATTTCGATTTTGATTCTGACTATTAACGTGATAACTATTCTTTGTTCCCGCCGTGGCTGTGCTCTTGGGTTCCCCACATAGAGCCTGTGATTTGAGCACAACCACTCAGAGATTCAATTCAAAGGTTTGCACTGTGATTTTAGGGCGTGTTAATCCTACAATCCGTTGTAATATGATACCACAATAACGCTAAAGGGATCCCGTCCCTCGTGAGGGGGTTATCTCTCTTTTCTTTGGTCCCAACTTCATTTACTCCCCCCATCGTCCTGTCCAATCCACTCCCTACACTCGCCCACGTCCCACAGCGTCCTTCTCCATGCATCTTCATCCCTCTTTCTCTCCTTATCTCCTTAACCTTCACCACCCTCATCCCCTTGCGATTCGTCCGACTCGTAACTGGCAAAAACCTCCCTCTGTCGCATTATGACAAAATCGTCCCCTTCCACCAAAACGCCTTGAGACTTGCCATTCTTTCCTTCCCACCCCGCGCGCCGAGAGAAGGCAAGAAACACAGGCGAGCCACTCGGGAAGACATGGAAAATAAAATCCCAGAGACGTGGTGGACTGGAGTGAAAGGGTCCGCCGACATCTTTCCTTCCAGCACTTGAGACGATACACCGGGGGCATCTTTTCGCCCCTTTTCCCGTGACCCTTAAGGGTTTCCTCACGCTCTTGACTACTCTATTCTACTCATAGTTGCACGGGGAGGGGGGCAAAAGGAATATAAGGGAGTAAAAGTCAAATCGGCAATGCCTCGGAATGACCCCTTCATTCTTCCGCCTTCTCAGCTCCTTCCTATATGTGCAGTGTCATTTTTTTATTCCTACCCGAATGCTAGACGGGGCATGAGAGCCCTTTTCCTGGAACTGACTGAGAGCTGAGTGTTTCCTCGTCCATCCTGCGACAGTTTCCCGTGGGTATTCGCCTCTCGGGATAATTTATCATGGGCAAGAAAGTTTTTATGCGGCGATAACTGGGACTTGTTTGTCGAAATATTTGTATTGTCATCACGCTCGGTAGCCAGCAGCAAATATTTGTGGAACTGAATGTGATTTCTCGCATTTTTTTTACGGAGATGACGTCAATTTATTTCCTTTTTTAGTCTCGCAGCGTTTTCGGTGTGTATCTTCACAAACATTTTTTAAATTTGTTTTCACTCGTCAATGTAATCACATATCACATTGGCCCTGGACACGGTTTTTTTTAATTACACATCACAGCTGATTAAACTTTATCTATTTCTGTATATAAGGCTGCTAATGGTGCACTTGGCATATTTATTTCCTGTCTCATAAATTGGCATATAGGTTAACTTAAAATGAAATAGGATATACATGCTTTCTAAGCAGAAAGAATATTAAATTTGTGGCATGGTAACTGCATTGAGCGTATTGCGATATTTTATTCCCCGCGGAGTACTATTTTTATAGAATAATTATGTTCTGATGAAATACTTTCAATGGGAGCTGAAAATTCTTCATCCAAGTTAAGTTGAACTGCATTTTTCATCAAGAAAATATCCTTGAGCAATGATGCATTGGGATCAAGACGATAAATAAATGTTATCAGTCCTAGAAAATATAAAGCACGAATCGATCCGGAAATTCTTCGATAGAATGATAATGGAGTGATAAGCATTTCATTTGGATGCTGAGGAATTTCAAATGGGAAAATGTAAATTTTATACCGTGTCTCTTCTTTGGAGGACTATGGGACTGAATAAAATTATTAAATGTTGACGCAGCTGGAAGGTGATGTGTAAATTAAGTGATTACCATTATTTATTTTCCGTCTTGATCACTGAATTTTAAATTTCCCGTCTTATCATTTTAGAGATATGAAAAATAATACAATAGGGATTACTATGTCAAATTATCTCTTCGTTGTTTAGCAGATTATGAGATGTAAAAACATTGTAATCCATGGTTGCCATGCAACGCATCGCACCGCCCACGGAAACTACAGACTGGTTGAAGTCATTACGCACCCTCAAAACATATCCTAACCCCATGTGGTTTAATTGGCAAAATGCTTAGATATAAGCCGTGATGATAAATGATATTTTGAAAATAATATTCTGAGGTGAAATAGCTGTTGGATTGTATCCGAGTAATAAATCTGCCAAGTCGCTATCACATCAAAATTATTTAAACCAAGACAACATTTTCAGGGTCGCGTTATCATACATGCCTGTAAATGGGCTGTAATTCTTGAGGCGTTTCTCAAGAATTACATATACGAAATTTCTTGACATGGTGATGGGGTATCAGTATTTCTTTCTTTTGAGATCAGTTTCCTTTATGAATAAGAAATAAGGAGAAGAATTTTTTCCGATATTGATTTATATCTATCAAATGTAGAGGTAAAAGAAAGGTTTTAGTTTTACTTGCATGATGAATTGCATTTGTTTAAAATCACAGCTCTTCTTTTGTAAATTTGGCATTTCTATTGCTTGGAATCTTGACGTCTATCCACAAATGTGTGGCTTAGGACTGTACGCACTATTTTGCCATATTTACAAATGCCATTGATATTGGGATAACCCGATCATTCGATATTGACCACAAATTGCCAGTACTTTTAATGAAATATTTCTATGCCTTGTTCGTTTGACAGGAATGTCTTTTCTCCATTAGCATTGAAATTTCTTCCTTTTTATGTTATTATAGTGAAGTAAATATTACTTGCAACAAATTTTACTGAGAGATTTCATTTAAAAGTTTCAGGCATTGCTAGTCGGCAGCCATATTTACATTTTTTTATTACTTAGCTAACCATCCCTACGAATTGATTTATAGCTGGGGTTATTGAAATTAAGCATAATATTTCAATTTCTTTCTCTACATTATGGTCAGAACTTGTGATCAGCTAAGTACAACACTTTGCGATTTTGCTCCTAGATAAGAGGTAATAGATTCGTATACCAATGTGTCTTATAAATTAGTTTTTCTCTCAAATTTGATACAGAACACATCTTAAAACAATCTTCTTCCGAGTTTTTCCTTTGTGTATTCATGGGAATGACCCTGGCAAGTATGTAGTAAGGGAGAATTTTATCAAAAAAATACGAATATGCTTCAGACGGGCGTAATCTTCTGCGACGTGGTTGCTGGTAATTGCCGTCGTGTGAGTAACGTAGTGCCGTCCCCTTATTCAAAAGCTTTTATCGGTCTCTCATACCTTACCAAGAATGATGAACTCTATCAGGCAATTTTTACCGAGGGTAGTAAGGCAATTTATGGTATGTGAAACGTGCATGGAAAGTAATTTCCTATCGCATGTTTCTATTCCACAAATTCATTTCGTCCCGCATATTTAATGACCATGCGCATTTGCCTTTGAGCTCAGTTTAATGGCCGCAACCATTCGGGCAATTTCAATTGCAAAATTGCGTGAATAAGTCCGGCTGGAAACAATTGCTCGTGTGATGAATATTCAAATTTATAAGCATGAATTCCAATGGCTTGATAAATAATGGTATAACTGCCTATTTTGCGCTGGGAATTTGCGTTATAAAAGATAATTATCCGGTGAAATAAACTAGTAAATGGTCCCACATTATTAAATGTAGAAGAAACGTGATGAATTTGTTTGAAACAAAATCTTGTTTCGTGCGGACGCTTTCCTTTTATACATGCTAGAAAATATTAACTTGGTGACGTACGGATCCCATGGAAAAAGAATTTTTGGAAATACAGGCTAACTACCAATTTGAAAGAAAAGGCGAAATCTATATGCTACCAACAATAGCGCAAGGAATTGAGAAATAGTTTTCGTGATTAACGATTACTTAACATTATACTTAAATGGCATATTGATTGTTTCTTCTGCATCTACTTTTTCATAGCTCCTTATCGTTTATCGCCTATAATTCCACAAAGTCTAAAAACAAAAGTTCATCTTACACCTTGCAACAGGATTCTTCATGTATTTTATATATATGCTATGCTATATTTTATATATAATATAGTATATATATTAATATGGGTTTGACTACAAGGCCATATTAATTAATATATATGCTATATATTAATATGTCCGTGACTACACAACTATTTTGGACGGCCGGTAAAATATCGACGGTACACGTTCCAAAAGAGTGCCCTTGGAGGGCATGAGAGGTTGCACATTGACTGTCTGTTCTTGAATTGATACCGTTTCCCACGAAAAAGGATTTGGTTTGAAGCTTTTCTGGTTAAGAACATTGGTACATTCGTCGAGAATGCTTCCTCGTGGGCCTTTCTTAGAAACCTTCTCTGTCCATTTCACCTCAAAATTTTACCGATCACGATAGCATACGTGTAGCCCTAGAATGGACCTAATTCATCTTTGTTCTCAGTATATGAAATTCTCTTTTACTCTCAATCCCATAAAATTATTTCAATATTTATATTTTTTCCTGGATAAGGGTATTCTCCTCTCTAAAAAAAAGGAGTTCATGCTTGAGCCATCGAAGTTGGAAAATTTAATTTTTGTAAATAGGTGGATGGCAATATATGGTGGCACTATGCAACAGGAAGCATATCACTTAAACACCGATATTGTATGTTTCACAAATATTTTAATGGTCTGATCCCAGGTTTCGACGCTATGCACTATGTCGTTCACATAGTGTATAGATGAGTGTATAGTGTATGTGACATTGTATCGCAACCTGGGTCAGAACATTAAAAATTTGTTGAATATTCAATATTAGTGTATCTGCGATTGTGTTTTTTCTAAATATTAATATTTATTGCTTGCAGATGCAGTCTAAGAACTCCGCATATGCGACTGTGGTGCCTAGAAATTCTTGAAACGCAGTTATATTTTTCTTAAGAACCGAAAATTAGGATATTTTCAACCTCTTTTTAACGTTAGACTACCCATTTTTCATCTCAGTGGTATGTTGTTCCTCCCCAATTCATTTGCTCTTCTTTTATTTTTTACGGTTTTTTTTTATATCTGCCTCTCTGCATATCCGAGCCATAACAACGGTAATAAAATTCGTAAACTCCCCTCCCATGTATCTGGCTTCCACTTCCATTATTATTCCACGCTGGCTTCGTTCGCGTGCCGTTTCTCGAAAAATGTAAAAGTGATCATTATTCTTCACGCTTTAGCCGAGGGAGAGATCCGAACTAATTTTGAAAGGAATGTCGTACTTTTTTTAATTTACGTCATTGGGTGGGATTTCCTCAGGCAGGACGGATACGCCCCTGTGAGAAGGTGAAATGTCTCTTCAATTAGTGGAATTATTACCGCAGTGGGTGAATATTCATGAGCACGGTGCAATGAGGTGACTCCACCCATATCTTTCTCAGAAAAATATGAATTTCTCTTCGTCAACTCAGTCATTATTTATATGTTTTTAAATACAAATAACTTATGACAAATAAGTTCAGTTGGCAACCCAAATTCAACGCAGGTAATAATGTATTTGTACTTCTATTCCTTTTTAGTGAGTATTTCATTACGTTTGTGTATTTCAAGCGCTGAAAAGATAATACATATTCTCAACCATAATAGGTTTCACAGTGTGGAAGTATATTTATTCCCATGCTGAGAGTATTCGGTAAAATAGTACAAATCACAATTATTGTCCTTGGAAACTATTTGGAAAAAATATCGGACACATTTCAATATCTACAAAAACATGTCTCTCGAGTTTCCTCAAACGAGCTTCGGGGAATTCTCAAATCAGCGGTTACCTTTTAGATGTTTCGTGAGGTACACGTTGAAAAAAAATTGGTTACCACTGAGAAAAAGTGAAAAAATAGCGGATTAAAATTATTATGGTGTATATTTACAAATAGTATAAGTTTGCTTGTAATTATTGTTAGGTGTAACCTCAAACGTTTGTTATTTTAAAATTCCTCTTTATTTTCTTAAATGATAGTTTTTTTGCCTCTCTACTTCGATGATCTCTCACATACTTCTCTCTCCTCAACAATCGTACCTCTCCCTCCATCAACAACTTCCAAACAACTGCGTTTTATACTGCATAGCAATAAATATCAGTATCAATTGAACTTAAACGGTATTTAAATATCGAACGTTACTTAAGTATGTTATCACATAGTATGAGTAGGTTACCGCCCATGACGGTGAGATGTTAGCGTGTTTTTTCGTAATCTTAGCCCAACAAACAGAGAGGCCGCGAGTGAGACTCCATTCACGCAAGAGGAGGGAGGCTATGGCATAAAAGTATATTATTATTATATTTTTTCTCACTCCGCCGTCATAAATCTACTGGTTTTCCTCCCGATGAGTCATTAATCTTTTACTGCCTCAAAATCGATCCACGATTCGAGGAGAAAAAAATCTAGAGGAAAAAAAACGAGGCATGCGTGGTCCAAAATAAAAAATAAAATCAAAATCGTACCTACAGATCGCTTTAAAAAAAAAGAATCTGCATGAAGGGAAAAAGTGTGCATGGTTTTGAAATTCCTGCTCGACTACCTGCCGGGCTATCTTTCTCTCTCTCTCCCTTACGCGTTGCCCCTCGCCCCTTCTGAGCTTTGGCAGCCGTTCAGCGGCCGGATGATCTCCCCTTCGTCACGTGACTTCGCCCGCCTCCCTTCTCGCCCCCCGCGCTTCATATTCACTCCCCCTGAACGCCCCGCCACCACTGCCTCTTTCTCCTATCATTGCGATGATTTTTCACGGAGACCACCTACCCGGGAAAAATCTTAGACTTGCTTCAATTATTTTTTTATTCCAATACCAGAGAATACAGCACATATTGGCCAGTTTACTTCGGGGTGTTCAACAAATTTAACAATTACGCGTGCACGAACAATCCTGCTCAAGGCAGGGGCAAGGTGAGACTCGAACCCGCGACCTCTTGTGTGGCGGACGAGGACTTTTTGCCATAAAAATGCTTCAATTTTTGGAATATTTGCTACCTATCTACCAATGATACCAAAACTAGGAAACTAGGATCATCTTTCTCACTTTTCGGAATGTCATGAATGAGGGACGCTGAACTAGATGTCTTGAACTTTAAAATGAGATTCTAGACCATTTGAGACGTTCTTTCAATAGTGATTTTTCATTATAACTTAAATCGAGTTGAACAGCTTTTTACTTTGTTGTAGAAAGCTTTTATTGACTTCAATAATGGTAGACAACATGATCGAAGTAGGAATAACGTGAAGCGAGACTGAGAGAGAATTTTAAACATAATTTTACTAACAGGAAACAAATTTGTATCAATTTCTTGCAATGCTGAACTTCCTTTCTGCTTCATATGGTACTTTTTTCTTATTTCAAATTTATTTAGTGCTTCCAAGGTGTTTATTTTATGAGCGACTATGATGTCAATTCTCATCTTATCTCTAAGGCAGCGTTGGGAAGGCTAGAAAACCTTAGCTAATTGTTACAAACGCTTCTGCACCGTTCGCGAGTCAACATAAATTATAACCGTTAAAGACAAGACAGATTTGATGGAAACGAAGGAATTCAGCAGCATTCATCACAATATGTCCGCAATCATGACGATTGACATGATGTCTTATTCGAGAAAGCTTGTCCTACGAGTCTTGAACGGAATTTGACGGCGTAAAACCCTACAGAATTACTTCTATTATTTCATTTTTAGTAAATTTATTCCCATACCACCGAATACAGCACATATTGGCCAATTTCTCATTGGGGTGTTCAGCAAATTAAACGACTAAACGTGCACGAACAACCATGCCTTAGATCGGAAAACTTATCCTGGCGGAACTCGAACACACGACCTCTTGTTTTTCAGGCGAGGACTTTATTTCCATAAAAATGCTTCAATTATTGAATTATTCGCTTTCCATCCACCAATCATACCAAAAATAGGAATGATTTTCATTTACCTAAAACTAAAACAAAAGACACTAAATGATTATCCAATCACCGTTGATACCACCTCCTTCTCTCGGCACTGATGAACAAGCTGAATCTAGACTTTTGACGACGATGGCAGTAGCATGTAATTGAGGTAAAATGAACTTAGGCTCATTACAAGGCCTAAACTCTGAGTTGTTAGCAAATGAATATTGTAATTGAATTAAAATCACGGCAGTTATATGGCGTAAGGGCAGGCCAAAAAGTGACTTTTTTCCAGATGAAATTTCCCTTATTGCTAAAGATGTATGTGCTCATAGCAGGGTTTCAATCTGAATGTTTATCAAAATCCTATGATGAAATTAACACCTGCCGCCTGAGCCCTAGCGTTAAGTGTGTAATAGCTGAAAAAGTATAATTTTCATTCATACTAGGATTGAATACACTATGCCTGCCCTAATATTGCTGCCTTACCCTACTGGATGTCCCAATGATGGCAAAATATTTTTTTAATGCATAACCGAAAATTATTAATTATCATTGCGAGGTCAAGAGCCTATTTCCGTAAAAGTTTCTTTGCTCTCTGAACTCCTTACTTTTGGGAAATTTATTTTCTTAAGCTGAAAAAACTGTCTGCTTTGCCTACCTTAGAAACATGAAAACGTTGGGAATATCTTTCCTCAATATCTTTATTAAATTATCAACATGCTTAAATATATTGCAACATCACTGAGAATTAATTACAAGTATTTTGGGAAAACTGGTACCATCTTTTTGGGAATATTTTAACTAAGTGGCAACACTGTGATCCTTTGTGAGCCCTCGTTCCATCTCGCTCCGTTCTCCTCTCTTATGGTATAATACTCATCTCACCGCCTTTCTCCCTCGCAGCAGAAAAATGGTACCCATCCGTGCTATTTTTTTCCTAAAATTTTTCTTCTTTATCTAAACCACTTTCGTTTTTATCCGCGCGTTGGAGACCGGTCTTATATGCATGTATTTCCTTTTTTCGGTGGATCTGGGCGCAGCTTTAAAGCAAATCCGTGAGCATTATGAGTGCACGTTATGGCAGATGCCCGCACTCTTGCGTGAGGATGCGCGCCGAAATGGCTTCCTGGTTTCTTTATTCTCGTAACCTTCGCCATTTTCCCCTCTTCTTCCTCTCTTCCTCTCGTTTCACATTCTTTTCCCGCGTTCATCGGCAAGAGGCGGCGTACCGATTTCTTTGAATCGCCTTATACCCTTTAGTCGTGAAATATATGGAAGTGTTGGATGAAGAAATGACTTTGGTTTGGTTGGATGATGAAATGTTGGATGGAGAAATACCTCCGAAATCGGCTTTTACATAATCTTAGGCACACGTCAATCGGAAATGAGAGCAGGTGTTCACCCACCTCGGACAAGCCCATGAGTTAAGAGTCATGAAACATTTATATTTTGTATTTTTGGTAAATGTTACTAATTATCGCTCGATGAAAAGAAACAAGGAAAACGATTTGCCCGACTTCAGTAAAGTTGATAAAAACAATTGTGGAAAGGGGAAGAAGAGCAATGGACGGCTCCAAATGAGCTTCATGGGACAGGTTTAAAGGATGTATAAGAGAATTAGTACATCACCGTGAAAAGGCTAGCGCATAGGAAAGAGGAATGGAGAGCTGAGTCAAACCAATCATTGTATTGTTGACTTATGGTGATGATGATAAATTTCATACCAAATGTATGCATGCTGACGATTGAATGGAGTCAGGCCACTGAGGAAGCTGTAGCCCACAAGTTTAAGTTGCTAAAAAGATATTTTAAGCAGGACGTTTCGGAAATGCTATCAATTGCGAAAAACGACCATCTTTTGACAAGTTATTTGATTTGTTCTAAATGTCGATAATAGACTATCTATCACCAAAACCTCCCTTCGTTTCCCTAATCGAATGATATGACCACATTAGTTCTGGTAATTACCGATCCCAAGTCCTCCAAAAGAAATTTTTCAATCATTGTTAGCGACGTGTTCAATTGATATTTTACCTCCAATGACTTGGGCGGCTTTTAATTCTTCAAATTTGCCTGTTGACCGATGATGAATATTCTACGACTGAGTCCTATTATATTTCTAAACCTTTCCCTTCCTGATACCCTCAACTGGTCATTATTTTTTTAATTATTGGCGTGTTAAAAGGTAGCATGCACCTACACTTTGACGCAGAATTTCAATATCCAATAATGGATGATTTCTCAGTTTAACTCCTTCCTTTCCGGAGCACTATATATGGTTATTTCCATGCTCGCACTTTTTAATCCATCACCTGTTTCATTAAAATATCAATGATATCATATCATTAAAAGTGGTGAACCAGTTGGGTAATAAACTTAGTCATAGTCGAATTATAAAAATATAGTGTCAAATGTTTAGGTTAGTATTATTTCATAATTATTTTTGTTTTATTTTATTTAGTTTTGATTAAACCAAAGTACATTTATCATGTTCATATAGCTATAAAATATTGCTAGGAAGAAGGTAAGAATAATTAAGAATCTCCAAGTTTGGCACAGTTACTCATCTTTATATTCCTGCTAAAAATAAAAAAAAACAATGTACAAAATGTTACAAATTACGCGATTACTTTTTCGCATTATGAATTCAAAAAATAAGTGGGGTGATTCTTGCGCTGCAAATAACAACATTACCAGTCACAATTGCTGTTGAATAATTGATGTGTATTATAGTAAAGGCTTTTTTTAACCACCTTCACTATCAATCGCTTATATATCATGAGGAAGAATTTGCACGCTCGCTCTTTTTAGATGGGACCAGAAATATTGTATTTGTTGATAACTTCTGCTGGAAAAACTATTTACCTGACAAGTCTCTTTTTCGTGATTGAGGCCAGAACTGGATGCCAAAAGGCGAGTGAGAGCCGATTTCTGAAATTTGAATATCATCCGTGTGTTGGTACTTCGCACACGCTGCCGCACCTTATCACGCCGATACGAGATAATGAGCCCCGCGATTAGTTGGCCTCTTCTCTCTTACAAAAATTGATATCGGGAATTTCCGACTAAACGGTCGCATCCATCGGACAATCCTATCTATCGCTTGCCTTGATGATAAATTCATTTCAACCATTATTTTTTTTCGCTCGATGAAAAGAGCCAAGGGAAAACGCTTTGCCCGACGCCGACGGCATTGAAAATTAATCACTGTCCTTTGATGGGTGAACCTTTTTTGAGATAATATCCTTTCCTCCGCGGAGCATGAAAACACTTTAAGCTCGCGGAGAAGGGACAGGAAAAAAAAGATATCTAGATAATGGTGTGCTTTCGCGTTGTGATGTAGTTTTCTGCGTTAAAGCTCGGCTGTGCTACTGTGGGCGTTATAGAATGAAACCCCAGTGGCGCGGAATGTATTAGTGTTGGAATTCTACAGCGGATGGGTGGGTATGGATTTGCTGACGTTGAGCGATCTCTTGTGACACCTCTACACAATATTGCGGGAGAGAAGCATACACACGCATATATCTACCGTATCCCGCCGAGGTTCGGAGTGCGAGGTCCAGGATGACACACTTCCCAAGCCCGAGTGCGCCCGTAATTTATCGATGGACACCTTAGGACGTGACCTAGTTTTACGGAAGATCGAAAGTTACTTGCGCTTGCTACAAATGGACGGGCCTAATCTTCGGAGCGGAGCGTCAGTGATACACCACCTTTGCACTCTTTTTTTCTTTCGCATGCATTAAAGAGGCTGAGATATATCTTCTTCCCTCATCAGAGGTTGGATTTGAAGCAAAGTGGACGAACAGCAATGTTAATGTATACGAGTATTGCAGAATAACGTTAGGCTCTTAAGTACATTTGGTAGAACCCTTCTATCATATAATGCTGAATGCATTTCAATTTTCTCCTTTTTTAAATAATTTACTGAGACGACTTGCATCAATACACTCTATGGGACAAAGATATCATATTTCATGAAAGTTTACTTGTCGATATTCTTCTTTAATTTTGTCAGTTGCTTTAAATTGTGGACAAAGTGTGGGAGTTTCCCACCTTAAATTTTGTCTTATGCTTTAATCATATACGTCATACGTGCCAAGGTTAATTGATATTCAATATGGCACAATAGTTATTTTTATCGACTCAGTTACCATAAAATGTATGCATAATTGTGGTCACAGATATAAATGCACAAAGTTAAATGGCTGCTTGAATTTTAATTTTTTAATAAATACGCATCAATTATTAATGAAAACTCTTTCGCCAAAAAGCCTTTTCCTTCCCATTCAGTAATGTTATTAGCATTTGCACGATAACGACGCACTTATTTGAAACGAGGATTATAAAATTCTCATAAACAAAAGGTAGACACTTTTTGAGGTAGTGAAAAGAAGTAGTTTATTTTATTTATATCATTTGCCTACGAAAGTAGAATAAGCGGAGGAAAACAGCCGAATGATTAAAGCGACATGCAAGTGCATTGGACAACAAAAATGGTATTTTGGAGGATAATGACGAACTAACGAAGAAAAGTAAAGAGGTATAGAATGACGAATGCCATAAATTAACGTGTTATATTGCACGGTTCACAAACCAGAACATTTCGTTAACTGGATAAATCGGCTTTAAGCATTCATGACTTTGTTTTTGAGGTGAATAGACGCCGATTTGCAATAAAATAAGACAAATGAGGAGACACTGATCACGAGAATTTAGGAGGGAATACATTTTAATACAGACAAGGAGACGTCTCAGTTAGTGTGTGGATGAACTAGGTAAATACGAAGTTGTAATACTATCATCAATAGTAAATGAGATGTAGTTTCATTGGCTGAGATGATGAGAAAGAAGGGACCCTTTAAAATGTTTGGAAGGAGGTTAGCCAAATGAATGACTGGAAAACGAAGTAGGAATCGTAATAGTTTCTATAAGGTAACCCATAATAAACATGGATATTTCAATGGCATTGTGTATTAACCAACCTATGCCAATCACTTATTACTTCAAGCTTAACTCCGTGGAACCAGATGTGCAAAATAAATGTATTTAGCAGGGTAAGGTTCACTATTGTGTCACTAGTAAGTTAGGACTCGACCCTTGTTTCATAATATTATTGTGTATCAGCCAGTTCACCTGAGGTATTCACATCTTTTTTATCTTTGACATTATAACTACTAAATTCACCATGTAAATAATTGAATATGTTTAATTGGTCACTTTTTGGGATTTCGAAATATTTTGATTTTGACTGTCATGAATTGTTTAAGGATTGCGAAGAATGTATAACAATATTGACTTTATTCAGTTGGCATTTTGGGTATATAAACTGTATTTTTGGCCCATACGTCTCATAAGATGAATAGAAATCATGAGTATCACGTAAATCAATTCATTTCTCCTACTGTAAATTTATATTCTTTAATTTTTCGTCTTATCAAATACTGTTGCATGAGTAACCTCATTCTTTATTCTGCAAATGAATGATGCGTTAACCGCAGGGTCTGAAGTATCTAAACCTGTGACTGAGTGAAAATTTTTATCCTCTTCTCCATTGGTTTCAAGACTGAAATATTTTTGCCAGCTGTATGTCCTTTGCGAAAAGGCGTTTGGAGGAGGAAATATGGTGCAGATGACAGAGTTTTGGCCTCGGATTTGAACAGGAAAGAGAGGAATGGAACCATGCGTCCCTCGAAAAAAAACAAATTGAAGAAAAAACAAATGAATGAAACTGAGCGTATTAAATATCACCCTCCCTTCTCACGATTCTTGTCCCGCGCTCTCCGACCGAGGAACTGCTGATATAGTTTGCTCTACTTCACAGTCATTACGTATTCCACGATTTTGGCAAGTCGCCTTTCGAGTGAGAACTTGCACACATCGACTGCAGAGAGTTCGCTCTTTCCGGCCCGCAGGATAATTCCGCGTGGCCTAATTTCAACCTCCCATTGCTCCTTTGACCTCCTCCTCTCAATTCCATTCCATTCAAATTACGAAAAAATAAATAAATTGCCAACTGCTGCCTCTCGAACTAAGAATCAAATGAACGCTGAACGTTCATTTTTCACCTATCTGTCACATCGATGCAGTGCTGAAATTGCTGAACGCTAAACAATGGAATACTGATACGTACTCTCCCATCGAAGCGTATAAATTACACATATGTCCATCTTGAGAGGGATCTCTAGACTTGCGCTCCAATGAAATACTTGGGAAATGTGGAAAATTTAAATTTTTTCTACAAGTCGCAGAGTTCGGGTAAACTTCGATTTAAACGATATTTAACTTGGATCTCATACGACAGTTTTTCACCTCAAAATGCACTACCCTCACATTGAAATTTTTTTAAATTTTCCGTTATAAATACAAGGAATCGGCCATTTTTGGGAGGACAGTATGATCTTTAGCGTAGTTTCGACCTCTCCCGTGCGGATTGTATAGCGTCCATTCCATTGTCTTGAATGCAGTGGGCGATAGCTCCTTGTCATTTTCATTCATTGTTAGATCATTGTAGGCTACCATATTATTGCGTATTTCTGCCACGCATGGAGTGTCATATGGTGGAAATTCTTCATTTCTCTCTTGGTGCGTATTTTTGGCAGGCTGACATTGATTTTTGGAGGAGGACCACTATTTTTAGCCGTTCGTTGAATTTTTTCAATCCCTGTGTCGCGTTTTTCTTTAAAAAGTGCACGATTTCTTCTTCCATAGGTATCTGATATTTGTTTGAAATTTGGGAAAATAATTTCATTTTAATATCAAAATTCAAAATCATTTCATTTTTATTTATTTTTTCGAACCTTTTTTTCAGACACCGTACCTACTTCATTTTAATGGAATTCGACTTCAAATACATCAGATTTTAGTAATAATGCTTCTATGCATTGGAATGAGTTTTCACAAGGCATATAAATTATTTATGTAACTTTCTGTGGACATAAAACCATAAGTATCCAAGTTCATTCTATTCAGAAAATATTCAAGAATCAGTTTTTCTTTTCCTAAATTTCCGTGCAGCATTTGGTATATTATTCAGGCAACGAACGTTGTACAATATCTTTTAAAAATATTTTTAATCGCGTGTTTCATACTGTATTTTTTTAAATCTTGGTAGGGATCTTGTTGTTAGTAAGTGTATGTCCATGTAACATTTGCATTACATCTATGTGCACTTCAGGCAACTAACGTTATATCTAGAATATACCTAGAAGGTTTTAATTTTATTTTTAATTCGTACCTCAGACTCTAAGTTTTCTAATTGGTCGTGGTAGGGATCCTGTCGTTTGCATCAATATTCCCACGTTACATCCCCGTACACTGCTGTGTCTGTCATTCTTCTGCTGCAAGAACCCAAAAGTTGTTTATATCCAGAGAAACGGCGTTAGCATGGTGTTGCAACATCCCCTTTAAAGCAGTAGTCTACTTCATCATTCATGTATTAAAATCGTATTCATCCTTGAAGCAGGGTGATATGGAGACACTCCCAAAACAAGTTTTAAGTTTCTCTTGGGTCTTCAGCCCCGCGCCTCTGCTTTGGAACCATGTGCATGATGGAGAAATGGAGCGGTTGGTATGTATCATGACGCAAATTAGTGCCTGACTCATGCAGGACTCGACGGAAACTTATTCCTTGAATTTATTCCTTATTTATTCCTTCATAATAAAACGAGCTACGATTTTGATAAGGTTATAGGCATTTATATTTTTTAAAGATGTGGCAGTGAGACGTATTTAGTGCCTAACGGATTAGAGACATAAAGGGAAGCAGTGCAGTTATCCCCCAGATGGTAGAATACTGTATGTATTAATACTTTTGAGAAAAGTGTATTATTGAAAAGTATATCATTTTTAAAAATTCGCCCGTATTACGTTTTTTGATTGAAGTGCTTCTGTGAATGGAAGGAATGAAAGAATTAAAACGAGACGCATAGCAACACAGGCTAATCTGGTGATCTTATCCGGAAAGTCAATTGAGTAGTAAGTTATCTTGAATCATTTGAGTAGCTCTTAATATTGGCTGATGAGGCGTCAAGGAAGTTTTGGCGAAAGAAAGGTTTGAATACGCTACTTTTATGACCACCCCGGAAGATAGTACAGACCAACCAAGGGACCGGCTACTTAGCTTCTAATAATCAGTTCCAAATATACTTGTACGTAAGGGGCGGGGCTTAATCAATTGGGGGAGGATTTCCTTCGTTCAAGCCGACAAAAAAGTCGGTGGGGTCCGCAGGTGAGGGAATGAGAGTTCTGGAATAAAGGCGCGAAGTTAACGTGACGTGGTCAAATGGGCATACTCACATCTGCGTTTTCAAGGAAAAGCTTAAGAAAGGCGTCGTGGGAACCACGGCTTTACCCGCCGACGGCCATAGTGTTGCACTTGAAATGTCCTCTACGCAACATTCAAGCAATAATCGGGCTTTCTCTGAAAATTCTCTGCCACCACTAGGATTTGAACCCAAGCCTACGGGGTAGGAATTCAAACTGTAGCCACCACACCAACCCGATCCCTACGTTATTTTAACGTCATCAGAAAAAAATAAGACTGAGGAGAAGAAAAAACACAAGAGAAACAAGACGAGGAGTTGCCCTTCTCACGCCCTGGTGCATCCTTGGTTCCCCTTCGATCCAGCCGCACTCTACTTACTCCTCTTTCCTCATCTTTGACCTTTGTGTGATATTTTCTCCATCTTAATCTTTCCATCATAAACCTCTACCAATATCCTATGCACTATCTTTAATTCGAACGATATACTCCTGCCCATCCCTCACTCTTTGGACACACAGCTTTAAGTATTGCTTAATGAGTACCCGTGTGATTCTTTTGTACACTGAATATTTTGTAGGATTTATTAGGTAGAGAGGAGAGTTGTATAAATCTTCAACGCTAACTCATTTTGGTTTTCAACCACTGGTGACATAAATTGAGCTGGTAAAAAAGAAAAGGCCCAAAGTTCTACTCCCATAGTGGAAATGTATCAATTATACTTGGCAAAATATATTATTTTATCTCAATCCAGTTTGTGAATGATGTTCAACTCATCATAATTTTGATTAAAAACCGCTAAGTTTTGGTGGTAATTTTTTAAATGTGTTGCACCTTCTTTTTAAACTCCCAGGCGCACCGCAACACTATTTGAGACCATGTCCCCAGTGATTTGCTTTTTATTTTCTTAAGCACGGAAATGGAGAATTGCGATTGTGATAATATTATCTTAAGCGTCAGCTATAAAACGCTTTATCAATATATTTGAATGCGTAATCCACGATGCAGAATGCAAATGCAACGCGTGATAAATTACATTTCATCATACTATGCAATCTTGTGTAAAAATATACCCGCACGGAAACATGTACCAATCAATGTTTGAGTTTGATTTTCGTTCCATCGTCTCTCCGGTGTTACCCCATATTTATTACTAATTCAGCCTGTGTGCCCTGGCGCCAAAAATAGTATGGGTATAGATAAAAACTATCTCATACGCGTGCAGCTGTGCTCCCTGATAGAGTTTCGAAGGGCAAACACGCCGCTTACTACCATGCCATCTCCTCGTTCGCTTCCCCAATGCAAATCCTCCGTTCCAATTTTCTACTCGGTGCACGCCGGCTCTTGACTCACGCGTCTATTAGCACAACAAATTCTAGATAGAGAAGCGAATCGTCGGGACGACTGCGTCGGGTGTTCGGGCCATAGCATTCCTCCCCCACCAGCGTGCGTCAGTCGTCTCTCATCCCAGCCACCCACTGCAACGGCGGCGCCACTACTGCCGCCGCCCGCAAGACATCCTAGTAGGACACGGTTGCCGATGCCGCAGGCGCGAGGAGATCCCCATCCGCGGGGTGTTTCACTACCGATTTCCTTCCCCAGGACTTTCCGCGGGGGCCGCGGTGGAATGAGAACGGCCTCATCCGTGCTACGTGTGTATGTGTGCGTGGAGAAGGAAATTGAATTCCGAGCCTTTGGAAAGGAGAAAGCGTCGTCACTGTATTAATATGATCCAGCAACTAGTAGTACTGGCTAACGGATAGATTAATATTTTATTAATGCCACACAACTTTTATTTTGTTAAACTTCGTTCAGTTTTAAATTGGTTACATTCGCTTCTCCAAAAACTCGCAGCATAGCCAGGAAGCAGCGTGGTATTACGCACCTAAAAGATAAACAAAATTTTTTTATTAATAATTATCGACCCACGAGAAGAATACACCCGCAACTATTAGCGTTGGCTAAATAATATTTTATGCATTCAACGCTACTTTTATTCTGGTAAACTTCGCCCCGTTTAACTTTTATATTGGCTACCCTCGCCTCTACAAAGCGCGTAGCCATGAAGCAGCGCGCTACTACGTACATATAAGGTAAACACATCTTTTAGGCAGGAATTTTAGTCATAGAATAGAGACGGTATATAATCGGACAATAGTGTGCATCTCACTTTAACTGATGAAATATGAACCTCGATTCAAGTCCCGCGGCGGAACATTGCTGAATAACCAGGAATCAGCCTGAAGCAATATAGTAATCAAACGCGAAATTTTTACATGTTAGATATCGAAAAATGAGAAATATATTCCATCAACCAGTAAAATGTTTGGACATGGCTTTCTTTTATAGCAGAACAAGGAATATCAATGAACACTAAAATATACAGAATGTTTAATTTGATGTTTTAAGAATTTGATTAAGATCCCACTGGCTTATTTACTGATTTTCATCGCCTCTCCAAAAAACAGAAGAATACTTAGGAAGCAAAAAGGTACTACATATAAGTTAAGCACAAATGTTTATCTATTATTATCAACCCATGAGAATATTGCTCCAATAACTTGTGGTACTGGCTGAATAATATATTGATATTTTATTTTGGTTAACTCCGCCCCGTTTAACATTTGCGGTATTTCTCAATAGTTTGAAAATCATGCGTGTATGGAATATTTCCCATTCGTAGTGGATGACACTTTTTGACTCCATAAAACTCCAAGAAAGTCGGGTTTTACCAAAATAAAAGGCTTGCGGAAATTACAAAGTTTTTATCTATATGTTTAGCCACGACTTCGAGGTCCCACAAAGATATCTCTTAATAAGTAAATAAAAAACAAGCCGGAATTCATTGAATTATAATTTCTTTAAACCAGCATTTTGAACTCAGGATATCATGGCAAAATAAAATTTACATAGTGACTCTACATTGATGAAATTTGAAAAAAAAATCGATTCAGATCGCATTGCCAAAAGTGAGGGTTCAGAGAATTGTCCGTCTATATTCCTTGGCTGAAATTCCTGCAATTAGATATTTGTCTAGATCATTTGTTGTTGAAATATATTCTTCGTGGATCATCTTTTAACATGGGAATTCTCATTTTAATTATATGCTGTATGATTCTACTTACTGTTACGCTACTATTTGTTGCAGAGTCTGATGCAACTTGATGGGCTTGATACTATGAAAGCTGCGTGTTCATCGTTATTCATTTATGCATTTATGAACACCATCCTTATAATTACGTATGGGGGTTAATATCATGAAATAGTACTTCCTTGAAAAACTGGGTACTTAAAAAAGGCGGCATGGCAATTTTTCACTGCTACAGCTTCATTTGAAGGGTTGTTTTGTTTTGTCAAGAGGTCCTACGTGTTTAAATAAAATTCTTTCTTGATAAAACCTATATCTTTTGATTCAATTATTTTTTTAGTTTGAGTATAGTTGAAGAATAGGTTTGGTGCAAACTTCGATAGCTGGTATCAGGTGAATTTTTGTTGTTTTCTTATTCTAATTTAATGTTTTTAGTGCTATAACTAATAAGAATTCGATGAAAGAAGTATGCTTAAGGTTTTAATACCATTACTTCACTTCCACCCTATAATTCAAACTCATGTTTCTGAATAGAGCAATTCGCTGCTGGATGAATGATTGCATTCAGGTGGACACACCCGCCACTTTTTCCGTACAAGTGACTTTTACAAGAGCTTGCTAGAATAGGTTGATGGGATATGTTGCGTAAGTTTCTTTTCGTTGGTTACCATTTACTAGAAACAGTATGTTTCCTTCAGCGAATTACAGTTATCAAATTAATTCCCTTTTAGTTTCCTCTAATTCGCCAGCGGAAAGTAATTTTCGTAAATAATTTCTGATGTAATTCAGCATATTAATTTTTTCAGCTAATTAATGACGAGAGTCTGGAGAAAGCATATGTATAAAATTATTTTTACTCCTGCCTTGGTCATTCAGCTGTATTTCGATTTAAATAACAGTTTTAAATAATAATTTTAACCTTGAGTGTAATTATCTTTCTGTGGCTTTTAAAGCGTTCTCGTTTCCTAAGTTTCTCTCTGTTAGGAAAGGAATTGTCATGGTATCACCATTTATTCTGGTCATTTCACTAGTTCTTTTCAATCTAATCCCTTATTCATAAATTCATCGCATGACCTACGTGTCATAGATGAAGTACAAAACGCTTAAATCCCTTTTTTCCACCCGTAAAAAAGCGAAATATGAGGCATGCATGTCTCTTCTTAGTGCTTACATATTGCTGTCGGCAGCACAACTATCACCAACTCCGCTCTACCTAAATATAGTGGAAATGTTAATACAATGGAAATATAATGGAAATGGAGTAAAAAAATTAGTGCAGCGCTTGTTATAATGGAGGCAGTATGACTTCTACAATCGCCAGGAACACACAATTCTTCCTAAATCATCGTGCATGGAACTCCGCTATGACCGCTTTTACATTCATGTGTGTTACCCCATGTCATGAATTTAATGGCATTCATGACCGACCTTCCTAGAGACAGAGGTTTAGAGATCCAACTGTCCGATCATATACTCCTGCTGATGAAGTTTCTGGCAGGTGATACTACAATTCTTTATGTTGGTCAAAATACAAGTAAGGGCAAATGAGAAAATTCTCGCAGTTTTTCGAGTGAAAAATGTATTGAATCTACTAAGAAGCCACTCCTTTGCACGAAATTATTTATGATAAATCAAGCCTACTGCTTACGATATCACAGGATCCCCGATATAAGTTAGCTTTGGCGCCTAAAATATTCAAAGAACTGTGGAATAATTAGTTTTTGTGATATTTTACTGCTGCAAATAAGTGGATGATTAACCATAGAATGAAACTACGCTCTTGAGCTGTCTCAAAGTATTACAAAATACTTGCAAAACATGAGTATTTCAAAAATTCACTTTTGATGTATTTTAAAATCTCTTAAGGGACAAGACTAATGTCATTATTTAATCCCCCTTGCATGGGCCCCCGCACACTGGCATCTTTTACAAAGCAACTATTTAGTTGCTTTGAGGAAGTCCCAATGAAACACACGGCATTGACTGTGGCCTCGCGCACGGATGACTATTTAGTTGCCGCAAGTAAAAAGTCGCCCATGCGCGAGGCCACATTCTTTGCCGTGTGTTTCATTTGAACTTCCACAAAGCAACTAAACATCGAAGCAATAGCACACTTCCGAAAGGAAACTTGTAGCTGTTCACTCAGACCCGAAACGAGTTCTTTCAATTCAATGCAGGAATTCGTTTGATGTAACGGTATGACGGACCAAGGCAACCGTACTTATTCAGCCATTCTCTCATATTCACAAGAACTGCCATGGCAGAATATTCTCCAGACTGAGAGTCGAAGGGGCTTTTGGTTTCCCAGCCTGATGCGTGGACCACTAAGATGTCTTCATATGGCAATTGTACCGAGGCTCATGGTACTCAATGCAGGCCCCTGCGATCAATCCAAGGAGGGAGGGAGAAAGGACTCCCATTGAACTGAAAGTAAGAGAAAGACAACGCTACAGAAAAGTCAGTGAATTCCACATGGCAATGGATGTCCTGTCTCCCTGTGGTTGCTATCTTAAATGGAACGCAAGGGCCTAACATGTGCCACCATGAGCTTCGGTATAATTGCTATGGAAATCAGGATCCTTGATAGAGCAGTTATATGTGCAGGAACCTTGATTGCCTGGGTTTATGGTTCGATTCGTGATCCTGGGTCATTTTTTCTCTTAGCAATCACAGTGCATTGTATCTAGTCGTACATGATAGAAGTACGATTCTATGTCAAGTTACTCGTATGTATTATTCCATAGCAGTTGAATAAAATTAAATTGCAAGGAATTCGTAATCAGCAACTGCATAAAAGTTATAGGATTCTATCAACAATTTTGAATTTCACCGCCGTTAACGCTGCAGGATTTGAAATTTTAGACATTTTCTAATGTATTGAGAATTTAGATAGCGCAAACGTGGCCGCCCATTTTTCATGAGTTGTACACATGTTAACTACGTGGAATTCTGGTTCACTAACTCCTTAAGGTAGAACCGCTCACTGGGGGGAAAGGAATCACTCACGAGAGGTTTAAAAAGGAAGAACCACGTGAGGTAGATGCCCGAGGAAAAGCGAAGAAGGAATGACACTCTGAGCATGAGTTCGACGTTGTCATCAACTAATCTCTTAAAAGGATTTTGGCAGCAAAAAGTCGATAAGAATTCGACGACTCGAAAAATGAAAAAACACGGGTGTATTAATTGTTTTAAAACTTTTTCGTAATCGACAATACGACCAAAGGACAATTACTACCAATTACGGACCAATACAATCGTTGAATGACAAGCATGTTCTCTCTCGGATATATTTCCTTTGAAGTTGATACCAAGGTGGCTCAAAGTTTCTGTCGTTTAACCCTTTAGCTGCGGGAGCGTCAAAATCTTTCTGCCACTGTGTGCGGGACATGAACGGGGAAGATATTTTTCCGTCGACCCCGGGCGTGTGTCTAGCAGGTAGTGGACCCTCATAATCCGGGACTACCCACCCTACCCCCTGACGACAGACCATGAATACAATTGAGCCCTTTCAAAGAATAACAATTGGAATTGAAATATTTGATCGTTACTTTTTCTAAATTGAATGTAAATGAATTTTTTTCCTCAAATTTGGCCAGCATGACATTTTTATGAGCGATTTGATATCAAACAGTAAAAAAATCCATTGATTTTTAACCATATTTCTCAATATTTCAACCATACTTCAGCCGATTTGAACTTTGGGGAGCATTTGGAACGTATGTTTGGATGCGGTAGGTAAAGGTAATGGATAATAAAGGTTATAATAGGCATTCTCATGAAGGTGGTCCGATATTACACCAGATGAGGAGCTGTCGAACTGGAAAATCTGAGGAGTAAAATCATCACTCCTGGACCAAGAAGATGATGCGGATTCAATGTCTTCAGCCAAATTGAATGGACCACCATCGCCGGAATCATTTGCATCATCCTCATCCGTCTCAGTATCCCTGGTAGACACAGACACATCGGAAAAATTTCCGTCCTCACTCTCACAATCAGAGTCGAATAAAATATTGAGAACTTCATCCTGGAGAGAAACCTTTCTCCTTTTTGGCCGAGATGGCAAATTTTCACTATCCATAGTGACAATAAATGAAGAGATTCACAATATGTAGTCACTCGAGTAGGTACTTGATTAGGAGCAAACGTACACCACCGAAACTCTGGAAAAACTGAGCAAAGATCAATAGAGCATGTGGAAAAGACAGGATATTCGAAGGGAAACCCATTCGGTGGGAAATCCAGAACGAGATTATAATACTCAAAGGAAAGAAATGTCCTTGGTAATTACGCAGGTACGACTGACCCACCACCGAAAGTATAAGAAAGAATAACCAATGCTTTCAAATAAGTTTCCCCGGCTAATGGACAATGACAAGATTAAAAAATTCCTAGGAAATGTAAGGATTCATTGGAATTGTTTTTTCTTCGTGAATGTGCCGCGGAGAGCTGGGAGCTCTCTCCCTCGGTGAAGGGATAATCTGGGTAGCGCTCCCCGTGGTGAGGGTATCCAGTCCTCGAAAGACGCCTTTGTGCTCTCTGCCACTAGGTTGGGCCGAGTTCAAGCAACCGCGGAAAGGACGGCAATAAAATCCTAAGGAAAGTCTGCCAGTGGTAAGAAAATCTGGTCAAACGTAGAAAAACGTTTTTCCCGCACTCACCATGCAGAACGTTTAAAAACGTTCCCGCAGCCTAAGGGTTAAAAATGGTGCGTTTTCGACCAAAACATCATTGGTAATTTTGGTTTCACCTGGCAGCAGCTATCAAGGGTTAGAATTACGTGGCGGAATTTTTCTCCACCCTGCATATTTCCACTGAGGCATCAGCGTATCCCGGAGGGAGACCTGGTGCGCATAACTGTGAGTCCACTGCAGTGACTTGGCAACGAGGTCCCTCGCCGCGAGCTCTTCCCCTTACCCCCTCCGACAATCCGACTCTCGTAACTCACACTCTCCCGCGGGCCATCCGTCGTGTTAACGGGCGATTGTTTCATGAACTTAATAACCTCAGCAATTCAGGAGGTGCCTGCGAAACTCCCTCCCGTATTAAAAAAAACGAAATGAAACGCGGGACATAAAAGGCCATAAGCTCGCCTTTCATTTTAAAAGATGGTAGTATGGCGAATAGTGGGGAGGAAGGTCGCATTTCTAGGGCGGGAAGAGATCCCGCTTGGGCACGAATTTTGTCGGTCGAATTTATGAAGTTAAACCTCTCTCTTCCTTTCTACTGTGGCGCCCTACAGCGGGAAATCGTTGAGCGATGAGCGAGACCACGGAATAATGGGAGTCACGAGGTTTAAATTTTTTACGGACCTAAAATTTTTCTTCTTCCCATATAAAGGGAGCGTAAAGCGTTAACAATTTTGGTGCACGGGCGTTGGAATAAAAAAAACCTCTCGATACTCCACTCATACTTCTTTCCTTTTCGAACCAACTCCTGTTGCTCCCTGTGCCTTGGCATGCAGTTTTGTTCATACATTTTGGAAAAAGGAGGTCCACACATTTATTTCGACCGTGACTGTTTTAAATAATCATCGATTCGTTTTTAATTCTCATTGAATTAAAATTTGGGCACTTGAAATAGACTTTGATAAATATTGATCGGAGTGGTAAATTTATTTATATCAGTATTAGGTTTATAAAATTTATTAATATCAGCTGATGCTGTGCCTTCGACAACACATGCGTTGAAGATATGAACGAGTGTCATCTACATAATAATAAAACGGAGAAAAGAAGAACTCTTGGATGAGAACCAATTCGGATTCAGAAAACGCAAGGGCATTAGAGAAGCAATTTTGGCCCTATGGCTGCTCATAGAGAAGAGATTGGAGAAGAACTAGAAGGCGTACATAGAAGCATAGCATTTGCCGACACGGAGTTGGTCTTTGAAACGCGGAATGCAATTCAATGCTTAGAATTCTGAAAGAAATTGGAGTGCTGTATAATCATCGAAGAATTTTTTTTATAGTTTACGTAAAAACCTAGTAGCTATGATTAAATTGGGATCCAACTGCGAGGAGACTAGTATAGGGAAAGGAGGGAGACAAGTTTTTGCTCTGTCCGTCGTCATTTTTATGTTTACATCATGAAAACGTACCAATGAAATCAAAGAAAAGGCTTTAGGTGTTAATATCCACGGAAAAAAAGTATGCTGTGGTCATATTCTGACGACATAGAAGTTCTAGCCGAGACAGAGAATGATTTGAAAAATACCGATGAATACGGAACGAACCATGGTCATAAATCAGCGGAAAATCAACAATAAGGAAACTAATACCTTAGGCTGCAGCAAAAAAAAGGAGAATGGAAGTAACATTAAAGCGAGAAACGATTGCCTAATGAAGACAATCGTCAAGGGACGGATGGACAGGAAAAAGGGAAGATTAAGTCCCTCAATGAGTTACATAGGACAAATTATAAACGATTTATAAGGGTATTAATAATAATTTCATTGTGAAATGGCTAGAAAATATAAGGGCGAAATGTCAAACAAAGCCAAACTCCCTGGAATTTTTAGAAGCATAGAATTTTTATTTTTCATGTCAAAACTTCAGTTGAGGCTTAGTGAATATCCGTATGCATCTCTCCTCGCCATGCATTGCAATGATTTGAGCTTTGTCAGCATGGAAAATTGCGCAATTGTACCTAAATTTTCTGGCTTTGCGAGCTTGGAAGGAACATGTGTCAGGCAGCTGCGCAAATTTTTATATTCGCCGCGTTGACGCACAAGGGCCAAGGAAGTAAGCCGAACAAGCAATAAAAGATCCACTAGCGGCTCAACGGAACTGAGCAAAACTGAGAAGTCTCTCAAGGCTCGTTCCTAACGGCCTGAGTTAAAGGAGGAAGTGGGGAGGAGACGAGGGAGAAAGCGTACGTTCGAGGATTCTCAAGACAGAAATGCGCTCTCAAGGCAGAAAAACAGCCATTTCCAGCATCTCACACGCTTTTACTGCCTCATCCTTTCGGGCGCCCGCCTTTTCTCGTGTCTTGTCTTTCTTTTCCGTCATTCACGATCGTCCGTTTTCGTTCTTTTGTAATCTCTCCCCCATTGTTCGCGTCTGCTCCGAAGGATCTGTGGTAAGAAGAGAAGTAAAGCAGTCAAAAGCATAGACCAAAAGCAATCATTGCTTAGTGGTCATTCCATGTCAAGTCATACGGAAAATTTTCAAAGTTGCTAGCCCGACGTGGATTTTTAAGAAATGTTTGTCAATATCAGCTATAACCTTTTTAATAACTCTATTAAAATATAAAAGACCGTATGCTTTCCCAGCGAATACTGTTGATAAAATCACGGGTTATTCATCTTGTAAGTCTGTTTAAGTCCCAAACTCGAGAAGATTTTACCTATTAAAATATATTTCCGTTTTCACTTTCGTAGTTACCTAGATCCGATGTGTGAAATTTTGAAAAGCTTACTCAGAGGTGGCGTTTAGGGGATCTACTTTTAGAACTAAAAGCAAGATATAATTCTTAGGTTAGTAACTATTTTACATATTACCATAACATCTTTGCCATTGATATTTCCAAATTCTTAGATCCAGTAAAAATATTTTCCATTAGACTTGCATAGCCATCATTTCAATGGCTATCATGGGAGGAAGAAGGCATATGTTACATGCATTTTTCTCGTAAAAATTAATTAAAGGGGTTTATAACAGCGCATCGATGACATGGTCCTAAGCGAAGAGTAACTGCTGAACCTCTAAATACATTATTTTTCATTATAAATGACGTTAATTTTAGACTTTCACTTTGTGGTTTAGTGCACTTTAGAGTTTCATGATAAAGTCAACGTTACTTTGACCTATCTATATTATTCACTTGAAAGTTAAACAGCCAATATATCGTATCTAATCTGTTATGACTATAATTCATTTGCTCCAACCCCGGATTCAGGTCGACAAAAGTCCTATATCTCCGCAAATATGTCCGTCATGCCTGCTTCCCATCTTTTCCTCCCATCCTGATCCAATATCCATCCTATTGATACTGAATTCATCAGCTTTCATTTCCTCAACATATCGGTTTGTCTATCTATGTACCATCTACCTATCTAAATAATCGGTCTAGGAAATTAAATCAGAAATGCGTGTTTAATTGCATCTATTACTTAAGAATATCCAACAAGATGTTACGATCACAGATTTGTATACGGTGGTACTATTGTTAATAAGTATAATGAATCAGTTCATCACTTGTTTGGTCTTAGAATCTTCGTTTGAAGTTCATTTTAGCTGGCTTGGGAAAGTTTTAATTCAGTTTGCAATATTTGGACACTACTATTGTTCCCAGATGTCGCAAACAAGATGTGTATTCATTAACTAAGGCAAAAATACCTGCTATTTATACGCGTGATTATTCGAAAAAATAAGTTATTCAACAAGTTATATGAGATGAATTTGACGTATTTTCACATCTTATTTTCAATTTTGGCTGTAGGAACTCTTATGATAGCAATCATGTGTATAATTATGAAGCAGGCTCACTCTTGCGCCGAAATCCAATTTCGCCCTCGTTGTGGAAGCTTCAGACAACAGCTGAAGGCATTCAACTCCTGAAATTCCTTCCCACGTTCCAATTTTTTTCTCTCCTAAATCAATGTTAACTTTTTTCAGGAAATGAAGTCTCCTGGCATCTAATATAACTCAATTTCACCATTTTCATGCATGTTGTTTATCATTCTTATTCATTATTTTTTCATCGGGCGCGTTATTTTTTGTCAATTCCTGTTGTGTGTTTTTCTGTAATTCGTTCTTACCGAGATTATTCTAGGAAGAACCCAATTTATATTCATGCAATTAAGTATGAGATCGTTTGAATTTCAATTTTTCAGTTACAACTTCTGAAATAATAGGATGAACCGTAGAATTCCGTGTCCAGACCGATAAGATCCAATCATTTGATTAATCTCCTCCTAGAGTCAGTATGAGGTTTGGGTTCTGATGTCAGCGAGTTGTATGGAAAATGGCAGATGAAATGGAACTTGCAATTCTGTGAGGCCCATGAGATTACATTATCCTCGCTGAAGAAGAAGCCGCTTGGAATCGTATACTCTGGCCATGGCCAAATTCGTTTCTTTAATAGGTGTCTTTTGGTTTTACTCGCTGATATTTGGCTTGTGTGAGTAGAAAATCTCGTTAAGGGAAATGAAATTTTTTTAAAATATTTTTAAAAATAGCTTTGTCCTATGTTATTGTTTCCCTTGCGCACAATGTTTAGATGCTAGTTTTTCAAAGGTTAACCCTTGAACGGCTAGCGTGCCCACATGGGCACAGCTGCAGTGGTCTAAATAATTTCGTATAAATTCCGACCCAAACATTATAGAGCATGCTGTTTTCGCCAAAAATGATTACAATTTATCACTTTATTCGGTTCGTGTGCTTACGGCCAGCATTTTTACCAGCAGTTGACTGTGGCAGGATAGGTATTCTTACTCACTCTGTTCGAGGTGGCAAAAGAGGAAAAATGGCGAAGTGTCTTCAGTAAATGCGATTTTTTTTCCTTTTTATTTTTTATACTCGGCTATGTATTTAATCTTATCCTCATAATGAATGTTGTCAACTTCAGTTTCTTTTGCCAGCATTGTGATATCTTTCGTATGAAACAAGGAATTTGAATTTATTTTTGGGTGATCCCATATGGGCACGCTAGCCGGTAGTCTTTTTTGGCTGGTGTCCTTTGCTACAAACGTCATTATTGGGTCTGTTATCAAATAATTTCGATGTCAAACGCTAAGTTGTTGTCAATCTTTCAATTTTTTTCTTATGTCACTCGATTTTAACGACTTCAATATATTTTACTGTATTTTTTTGTAATATTTCCATTAATTTTTAGTACAAAAAATACATTTTATACTATTCAACACTTTGATTCATTGTGCTTGCGTTATACTTTGCTCAACTATCTAGTATGAAGAATGATAGGGCTATTTTCTACCACTGATATATATACCCAACAATCAAGGGCATGGTGGAAGGGTTAAGGATGAGATAGCTAAAACATGATGAATCCATGATAAAATATTTTGGCAATCATGGCTGCAAACAGTTCATACGGGGTGAACCTATAAGTTTCGGCTTTAAAATATAGTGCTTTAATGCTCCTCAAGATTACTTGGTGGACTTCAGCATATAGCAGGGACTGCGTGCTGAAGAAAAAAATAAGTACCATAAATACGTAGGTAAATGCTCTTCGTATTTGCTTATCATGTTGGACAATTTACTAGAGCAAGCGATAAATCTTTTCCATTCATTTTGACAATTGCTTTACTAGCTTTCCTCTTATAAGCCAGTCCATATCTCAAGGATGTGAGGGTACTGGAACAGTTCTGAGAAAAAGGATACTCAAAGGTCGAAAAAACAGCTAGCTAAGCAGCCCGGCTGCTCCCATGCTTTCGCACGGGAGGAAAAAGGGGATATTGTTGTTGTTAGATAGAATGACTATTTGGTAGTGACTGTCAAGTCACCTTGCCAATGTGTACACCCACTCACAAATGTCACGAGATTCCCGCGTGTTACCTTAAAAATGGTACAAGTTAGGCAACCAGCAGTGTTCTCTAGCTGCAATATTTAGATAGGCGGAACTGATCTCACGGTTCAAAATATCAACAGGTACAGGAATGTTATCAGAGGAAAAATGGTGATGGTCCACATGAAGCTATTTCCCTGATGCTGTTATTGTAAATGCCTGGATCGGTATGGAAAATTCTGGTTCAAATATACCGCAGTAAACCTTCAGGCGAGAGATTGCACAAGTGTTTTTGTAACGAAGATGTACCTTTCCCAGGCCTGGTGGTCGTTTTTAATATTCCCTATCAAGTGCAACTAATCATAGCAAGTCTGATGACATAAGGTATGATGGCAGGGATAACCAATTTGTCCCGTTTCATAGACGCCGATGTTCATACGAAGAATATTCTTCCCGCGCGCGCTCAGACTGTGCTAAGTGCCCAGGTCTTTGCCTTCAATGAAATTCTAACTATCATACTCGGCAATTGAAAACCCAATATATAGTATTCAAAGACTCTAACAGCAATATAGGACTAATTTTGTAAATAAATTCATCGATAACGTGTTTTTTTATTCAATAACTGTTTTCAAACCTGAGTTTTATACTGTTAAGATCTTTGGACAGTCAAAAAAATTTTTAAACCGAAAAAATATAGTTATATGACTTGATATTACTTCAAATTGCCAAATAAAAGAAGTATTATAGGTAAATGCGAAAATATATGGCGTATCACGCAGTAAAAATAAGAATTATGATGGTTCAAGTGATTCTTCTGCAGAATGCAGACCGGTGGCCGGAACGGCTAGCGTGCCCATATTTGCACACCCCCTCTTGCAAGAACGAATCAACAGAATTTTAAAACTAAGTGTTTATCTGAATCCTTGGGAGGTATTTAAGCAGTTTTTAACGAAAAAACAAAATAAAACCAAAAAAAAACTCCGCTGTTTAAGGAAGCGTGATTGTTTCCAAAAGCGTCTATATGAGTTGCTTCGCCAACATTGTTTTGTTCATACACATATATTCTGTGATTTACATATCACATTTTGAATCACTTTGGATCACTTTGTCCGTCAGCGACACTAGCGGTGACTTTTTTAAACCCATTTAAATGCACGGTGGTTGACAACACCTGACTTTTATATAATATTCCAATGTTTCTAATCTTAGACCATAATAGGAAACGTATGTAAAATGAAACCAATAAAGGCCAATGCACCAATTAAATTAATCACTTAAGGTTTGATTGAATCAGTTTCTCGGCAAATTTCATGTCAAAAAAATCTAAAAGACGTTAGAATGACATATTAGGATTCGGGGCAACAGTTTTCATCGTTAGGCTCGACTCAAGTGGGCTGAGCGACTCGGAAAAAAAATCTTAGAAAGGAGCGAACAGAAAAGTCGAATTGAATGGACTGCCTCGAGGGAGCAGAGTAGTTCTTGAAATATTTATCGGCAGTTTTATAAGCACTCTTAGGAGCCCTAGAAACTTGCTGGATTGAGGGTACGGGGTTAAGTGTGGTGAGGAGAGGTAGACTAATCCAGTAGCGTGCAATGGGTCAATAACCCGTCGGTGATGTCAGGTAAGTATGTGAAAAATTGAGGGCCGTAATGCTAAGAGTAAAAAATAATTAAAGCGTCTTATAAATTTATCAATTACTTCTCCTAAGTGCCTCACTTTCAAAATATAAGCTAAACGGTGCTCTTAGTTAAAAATATTTGTATGATTTATAACTTAAGATTTAATCACAAAAAGAAATTAAATCCAGCGCTGGTTTTTAATCCGTAAGGTTTTAGGAGGATTATAATTATCACATATTGAGACACGAATTCTCTCGTGTAAATAACATAATAGCTGTTGATTTATGACGTTAAAAGAGCGTGATTAAATTAATTTTATAGCAATAATTAGGTACGCGGAATGTACGATGAGAGAATTCTCTCACATTTCGGAGTTATTTATTTAGAATTTTTCGGAGCTTTCTACTTCAAGTAGGGAGGAATATTGTTTATGTTAGAGCTTTTTTCTCGTTATTCATTAGGGCTGTGAGTCATCTCGCTGTAGGTGTAAAGGAGACAAGGCCCGAAAAATTTCATTTTTTATACGGTTTGCATTTTACATCAGTTGGAAACTTATTTCCAGTATCATTGGAATTTATATCGTACCTACTACGTTTTAACTCTGTAAGTTTTCAACGAAATTGAGAGGAATCAATGCAATGTAATTGATTTTCATATAAAGTTATATTATAAAATTTCGATATAATAATAGTCCTATAACGGTTAACGTAGAACTTTATTAAACCAGGCAGATATGTTTCACCATCAGTATCATTTTTTTTCTATTTCACTATTCCCCCATTTAATTCCTTGTTTTTGCTTGCCATATCATCGTAGCAACACGCATCACTCTACTTTCTATTCATGATGTCGGTTCCTTCTTTCTTCGCCATTATACTATCTCTCCAACTAGTCTTCAGGATCCCCTACCCAATTATTTTTCCCTCAGTCTGCTAGCGATCTATAATTATCCTATTCACATTATGCGTCTGATGTATCATCGTTCCAATTTTTCTCAGTCAGTGGCGAATTTTCCGTTTTTTTCGCCTTTTAAGCCATTCAATTTCGATGAATAATTCTCAGGATACCGACCGGGTTAGGTTGTCTAGGTTAAGCTAGGTAGAATAATTTTCCATCCAATTGTCAGCAGAAATAAAGAGCTTAACTCAGTCTAAACCTCGAGAAAAAAATCATGGAAATAGTTTACCGGTAGAGCATCGAATCCTTCTTTCTCCATTTAAGTTTTATCTTAAGATACAAGATATTATTTTGAATCTTTAATAATAATGTTGGGTTGCATGAATATATAAATGGATTGGATAACAGGGATTGAATTACCTATGAATGCCTCCTCAAATTGAGCAATAATTGTGTTTTTAATTGTCCTAGTTTAAGCAGCTTTGAGAATGAAATCCAAACTACATTCCCATTTCCAAATCCGGGGTTTAAATTGTCCAGAGTTTGTGGCTGTTCTTTTCCCATCTCTGAAGGAGGGAAAAGAAGGAGGAAATGAGACCTTTTTCGGAATGGTTGGGTTGGCACCGCCGGAGGGCGAGGGCTTTAAAGGGAGAAGAGGCTGTGAGTGTAGGAGAGGAGCAAGGGTTGAGTCTGGGAGAAAGGAGAAGGTTAAGAAGAGGAAGGAAACAGAGCCAGGGAATGAAGGAATTGGAGGTGGCCGAGAGGGAATTTCTGCTCCAACGCCCCCAGAGGAAGCGAAAGATGGAACGCTTGGTGATGGGTAGGAGGAAAACGTATTTTCGCATTGCGATGCTCTCTTCCTTTTCTTGCAGTATTTTTATTTATTTTTTTTTTCCTCGCCAGGCCTTGGTTATAACCATGGATATCCGAAATATCTTTCTCGAAATTCGCCGGTACTATTGTACCCTTACGATGATTTTCTCGGATTAGATTGTGATCGCAAACAGTTCTGGTCTAAAATTGAAAAGCTGCTTCTTTTTTCCGCATCCCGCTACGACTTCAAGAGTTTTATTTTGGGAAACCATAGAATTTTTGAAAACCTCTAACTCTCTGATAATGATCATGGTCTCTTCCTTTTCTTGCAGTATATTTATTTATTATTCTCGCCAGGCGTTGGTGATGACCATGGCTATCCGAAATATCTTCCTCGAAATTCGCGGTTATTATTGTATCTTCTCGATGATTTTCCCAGATCAGATTGTGATCACAAACTGTTATTTTCCCAAATTGAAGAGTTTCTACTTTTTTCCGTATTCCACGACGATATCAAGAGTTATTTCTGTTTATCAGAGTTTGTTGAAATAGACATGCGCCTAAAACTGTAATCTTTTCTGTATCTTATATCTTTAATACTTGTTCCATCATGTTACCTTTGTGTTTTGACAAGGAAAAGGAAATTTTGAGCTCTTGATCTCAATATAAATGCCTTTAAAATCATATTTTTAAAGATACGAGAACTTTTGCTGTCCTTGCGTTATCACGTAAACTAGGTATGTAATATGGCCAGGCAAAAATTAATGCACCTCATTGTTCAACTTTCTTTGCACGTAAGTCTGTTAAATCTAAACAGAACTGTCGTGAAAAACTAGGCATTCGTAGAAAATAACATTTTTCATGGTGTTCATCAATAAATATGTTGGGTGATGAGGAAAGCGTAGAAATACACGAGAACGTTGATGAAAGCCATCTACTATTGTATCCGTATTTTTTTCTCGTTACAGATGGATCAGTTTGATAAGAATATGCCGGAAACATAAGAGAGGAAATTTTCGAAAAATATCCGTTTATGGAAAAAAAATTGAATTGGTGGGAGAAAGTTGAGTGCTCTTTGGCAACAGAGAAAGTTAATTTATGCACTTTTAATTACCACTCCAACTTATCTCAAAAAATAGTGAGGACTAATGTTAAATTTAAGGGTTTAGAACATTTATGATGTCCTTTTCACAGCAACTAAGATTATCAGGTTTTTCAGCCATCGTGTATCATTTCAAGCAGGAAAGATAAAAAAGAATTGGTAAATGAATTGGGCAGCAAAATTATGCATAATTGTAGGCCATTCCTCTATTTTAGATTATTTTCATGAAATTCTTGTAAATTCTAAATTCATAGCTTTGTAAATTTTATTGATTATTTTAAATTCTCTATGCGAAGCAGCCAGCTCTTTCTATCCGACTATATGATAACTGATCCTTCCCTCCGGTCATTTCATCCGGGAAGCAAGCACTCTTTCGGTTTTTATTTTTGCATGGCGACGTCTCTTCACGGACAACTTTATGGTCGACGGCATTAAAATATATAAAGCCCTCAGGAAACATTTTATTACTTCATTCCTTCGCTCTCATGAATGCATGAACATCACATCTCGCGTGGGAAATGTCGTAATTTGGGGTGAAATGTGCCTAGTTCTCGGCATGACCGTTGGCGGAAAAACGTCAATAAACATCTTTATAGACCGAAATAGCCGTTTATAATTTTTTGTACAGCGTTAACATGCTTACAAGCTAAAATGGTGTCGCTTGAGTTAACCCCTCTGTGCACCTGATGTACTTTTGGTAGTTGTTGAAAAGTTCTCTTATGCCTCATGAACATATTCTAACGGTAAGTACAGTTCTCTTTACAATTTTTTCAGAGGCATTGTGTTTCACGTATGCTTTTTTCTATTACGTTAAAAAGTACCTAATTCTTCTCTAGTAAAACTATATTTTGTAATGAATTTTGATTATTATCATGGAGTATGAAATGTAGATGTTGAATCGTATTCCTCGTTTTTTTGGAGAAGTTATCGTCTTGTTTTTAATATTTAGTCGTCAAAACGTCGGAAACCATTTTCTTAAAAATACCACCATTGATCATACTGTCAAGTGGGCAATATGAATGTACTCGCGCGTTTATAATGGCTATCAAGTTTAACATGTTAGAAGATAGTATCCTCATCGTGCCAAATTTAAAGTGAGTGATTTTTACAGCTAATAGAGTAAATTAGTCATACTGGCGCCAATCACTTAGTCTATTAAAATAAAAAAGCATCGTAATCGGTACAAATGTACTTTGTGATTATTGAAGCCTATCAAAAGCTGTGCTATTTATACTGCTAGCTTTATCCGGCCATCATAGTGTGTAGGTGATTTGTGTACTGCATTTGAATTAAATGAAAAAAATCGATCATGATCGTTTAAAAAAGACCTGCATAACATAGACAGCGTTCTTGTTTTCCTTTCATTTTGCTTGTCGCATGTTACAGTGAAAACAAGCAATCAAATAATAGTTTTAACTTGTATCCTCTGTCATGCATCCTCGACATTTCGCTACGGAAGTAATCCCTATTGGCCTCCTGGGTCTTATTCTAAAAATAAATGGCAATTCACATCCCGTGTGCAATTTTATCCGGCTTAGAAAAATTTTTCGGGTTTTAAAGTGACAATATTGAAACATCGGGCCGAGTTGCCTCGCGGGAAATCCTCGTAATAGACCACCGCGCAGTGCAGAACATGCATCCAACCACGCAAACTTGTAGCGAGTAACCGTGCTTCAGAGTGACCACATTCGGGCTGGACGATTCAAGCTTGTCCCGCACCTCCGGATCCGTGCTAATGAATCAAATTAAGGCCTGATTACACGCCGAAATAACCTCGTCCGTCGAGGTGGAAAAAACAACCGATTTTGCATGTGCCGAGATCATTTCATTATAATCCTCGGACATTTTGCATGATGCAATCACAATTCTCCGCAGTTTAAATTAAAGGTTAAAATGATGCATTCGGAGACACGTTATGCGATATGGAAATCCAATCAGAACTCTTGGATGGGGACAATAAATAAAAGTGGATTAATGAGGTCGTGCTCTTACGTCAGTTTTTTACCCTTGATTATTTTTGGAGCGATGAAAGAATTTTTTCCAACAATTCAAAGTGTAATCTGTTTTAAATTATCGGTTAGATAGAATAGTTTTAAATTAATACCGTGCTAATTTTTTTAGTTTAATTTAGTTTATTTGGTTTGAGAATCACCTTCTATAACTGTTTAAATATTAAATGTCTGTGAAAAGTATTTTTTGAAAATTTAATTTTCATTATAAAATTTCTTTAAGTAACTCAGTCCAAAGGTGGTAGGATTAACCTCATGTATTTCTTTGTAAGGCCTTTTTTAATTGCTGACTGATGATATTATGCATGTGTGAATACGTTGGGGCAATGTGCTTACATTCGCTAAGCACCCGAATAGGAATGGAAAATAGGTGGTAAGCCGCAACAAAATGAAGTGTGTTCGATAATCGCGATATAGAATTCACTAAGACTGAGAAAGAAGACTTTTTCCTCATTCATGAGCAGAAAACGCAGAAATAGCTTATGACCCCTATAACCCGCGTAAAGGTCGCCCAATCAGCCTAAAATTTATAATCTTTGTTACGCTCTCGGAATCGATAATGACCGGAGATATATTCCTGTTCACGATAAGCAAAATAAATGAATTTATTTTCACGTGTCAATTTATTTATCATTTTTTTTCAAAAAAGTGGCAGCAATTTAATTATAACAAAGTATTCATCTTACGTTTCAACTGCTGTGTGAATACCTACCCCTTTCCGTAACTTAATTCAAATCCCCCTTTTCTTTGAATATCTACTGGTGTGATCATGTTTCTCTGACATTTAAATCAGCAGTTCTCTCACTTGCTTGGTTTGGTTTACTCCTTAAAATACCTACAGCATCTGTAAGATTTGAATTCAAAGCTTAAATTTAATCATCCTCTTTATTTAGTTTTAATAAATAACTTTTCCATTTTCTTACCCTGTTTATTTTTCATCCTGATTTATTCGAACATTCGCTTTGTATTGGTTGATATTCATTTTTGAGGTATTTTTATAGCAACGAGTCGCCATCGTTGCTTTTAAAAAGTGAATAATCAACGTTTTCCATAGGCCATGAGTGGTTTTTCCACATTCAAATCAGGCTTAAGAGTGTATCACTTACTGAAAGTTTTAACTATTAAGCTATGTATTACGAAGAAGAGTTTATTTGGCCCTAGAACTCGTATTAACACGTAAATTCGTTAGCCTAGATTATTCACCCAGGTAGTATTTCCCCCTAGTTCTTCTGGAGCGTGAAATCTTTCCTTTGCTTCAAATCCGTGATTGACAATAGTAAACATATTTAAACTGTGCGAATAAAGATCCGATTCATTTTCCCATTTTTAGCTTTCATTTAAATATTATATATCGTTGGACACCATGACATCATGGCCTTTCATATCAGCACTGATCAAAGCATTCCCTTGGTTAATTTCCATGAGCTATGGTTATAATTCTAGGTTTATTATTCAGTTAATCTGCTGGTTGCTATGGAGTAATTGCTATTTTGGGCGGAAATAAGTAGTCTATGACTTTATGTTTTTATCAGGCGCATGGGACTCTGATTAATGAATCAATTGTCACGGTGGGTTTAAGAGGTTTAGTAAAATTTTTGCAACAATGGAATTTGAGTTTAACAAGTAGTCTATAAGTAAACGAACATGACATAGGAATTGAAAGCAATCATAAATTTTACGAGGTGTATAGAATCACTGTTTGGTGGCAAATTAACGAAACGCTGTAATTTCGGGAGTAAAAAAATGTTGCGCACAAGAATTATACTTTTTTGTTTTTTTTTCTTATTTGACATTGTTTTCGTTCCCCCAACGAAGTGAGCCCTGCACGTAAAAATAAACGCTAACTTTTGCTCTTTCCTCTCATTGGCGCTATACGTTCCCTTGTTTGGATTAAATGAATTTCAGTTTCTTCCGTCGCTGAATTGAACTTGCTCCGAATTTTCCACCACGAGAAAAAAGAAAGGATATCAATGTTGATATTCTTCTGGAAAACGGATTTATTTCCTCTGTGCGAACAAAAATGGTTTACCACGCTAGCAGCGAGTATGCAATGGATGAAGAATGCATAGGGTTTCCGTAGCTAATTTGTACGTAGTTTCACCCGAGCTTCTATGCTACTTTTTAAAACGAGAATACCTGTATGGCTCACGGCATTTCATGGAGCGTTTTTGTGTGATTATTTCTGCGCTTTACTCAAATATGGAATGGTATCACCAAGCCGTCGAAAAAAATGTTGTTTTTTTTAATCAGACTATTGCGTCTGGGAGTGGGGCAGCTAGTTGACAGAGCATAGGCTGCTAATATAAGTCTGGGGTTCAAACCTCAGGTGAAGCCTGAGGACACCTTTTAACAAAAATACTCTAATTGCTGGGTGTTAACATGGAAAGGAACAGGTTCCGCAACCCTATATACGTGAACATCATACTTCAGTGGCTTGGTGAGGAGGCAGCTCTAACCTCAGCTATTAGAATCTACCTTCGCGGTGAATTACTGACAAAATGATACAGTTAATTATGAATCTACGTGATATGGAGAGAAATTGGTGTACCGCCAAGTATATATTTTGGTGCTGGACAGTGGCGGATCCAGGATAGAGACAAGAGGGGGGGATAAGTGGGGGTTAAAATTCCAGCAGTAGTGGGGGTCGGAATAAAATTACCATTCTATCTAGGGTAAATTGGATACCCAAGCCCCCCCCCCCCTCCCCCCCCCATAGATCCGCCACTGGTGATGGATCATTAATTGCAAGAGCTTAGTGTTTATTAATGCTTCTTGCATTTAACATTTAGTTCAATAGGGGATTTAATTTACAGGGCTTGAACATAATAGAAAAAAGCCATTCCTTCTTCTTTAGGTTATTGCTTTCTTATAATAGTTTAAAAAAGTCAAGATAGGTTATCCATCGCATGAAAAAATTCTACATGAAGGCCCAAACAAATTTCCGCCTTGTAATCTTTCAGATTAAAAATTAAAGGTTGTTAAATTCCACGCAAAATTCAAGTGAATTCGAGAACCATTGATTTGACTCTAAACTTATCCCATTTTAATATTTTTTTAATCCACAACAAATGCAGCATTCCTTAATCTTGCGAGCATTAACTAATTACGTCCCCCCGGTCGCGGGGTTTTCGCGATCCTCTAAAAAGCGATGGCAGTAAGGGAGTAAACGGAGAGCAGCAGCTCTTTTCCATTACGAGCGACCAATTCATCTCGTAGAGGCGATGTGCCATTTTCCCCGAAACGACGCCGCGCCGCGGGAGTTTCCCGACCACCCGCCACTGCCACGGGCGAACGCGTTTTCTATCCGCGTTCTGCCTTGAGGGGCTTCCCTCGCCCGCTATCGCATTAAAAGACCAGCGGGGGAACAGCCGAAAAGAGTGTGGGAAAGGAGACGGAAGGGGGTGTAGGATCGCGTAAAGCGATACCCCCGACCTTTTATACGGCGAACAAAAGGAGCAGGTTGAAGAAATGTGGAGAAAGAGAATATATCCGTTGAATGGAAGCGAGTCGAGGAAGAAGAAGAGAAAAAAGAAGAAATGGAGGTGATGGTAGGCTGCGAGATCTAAAGAGGGAGAAAAGAAAAACGAAGAATCTACCTCTCTTGTATGCCAGGCTTTAGTGATGTATAATTTCCACGACGATTAGGGGAGCTTCTAATGGGACTTCTCAAGAAAGTCTCACGATCAATTTTTTCTGTTCAAAACGCCAGGCGTGGGAGTCATTTCTTAATTCTTTTTGACGTGGCCTTAATTCGATGCGCACTCATGTGAGGGTATTACTTACAATGGAATTATATATCTAATTTTTTTATGCAAACAAAATGGATTTTGTAGCATGCCAAAGTAATACCATAAAATATATGGAATTTTTTAAATTTAAATTTTCCGTCGTAGTGGAGATGAAATGCGTTGCTACTGTCATTATGATCATCGTCACTGGTCAACAATCCTAATATTGGTTTGACGGAGCTCTCCACTCAGTTCTCCAATTATTAAATCTTTCCACACCTAATTATTTCTTCTCTTTCATATCCTTCTTTGCCTGTTCTACATATATACAGTAAAACTTCGATTTTACGCACTTCGATTTTACATCAAGTCTCGTTTTTACGCAGTGACACTCAAGTCCGGCCGGAAAGCATAGGGAAATCTAATGGTGAAACTTCGATTTTACATCTTTTCTTGATTTTACGCAGTTTTTCGATTTTGCGCAGCATAACCTCAGCCCCAAAGAGGCCGCTAATTTTGATTTTACGCAGTTGTCTTTCGACTTGTTTTGAAAATGCCGACTGGAGCAATATGAAGTTAGGTTATTTATTCGTCTAAATGAGTTGCAAAAATGAATACAAGAACGGTTGAAATGACGTCGCGCTGTTGAGCGTGAAACTAAAAACATCGCGAATCTAATTATTGCTTCCCCCTACGCCCTCTCAGTAATATTTCAGGCTCCTTTACGAACGCGAATATCGCTCTTAGTTAAAATTTGCCGTTGAAGGATATCGAAACCTAAAATATACGGCTATCGCCGTGTATGCGACAAATGATCGCCGTAGATATTAACATCATCACCTTTTGTTTATTATTCGACTTATTGATCGGCGCTGTTTATAACATATTTATTGTAATTACAGTAGACGGTCGTTAATCCGGAATTAAGAACTGCGGAATATCTATCCCTAACGGAAGGTTTTCTAGAATTTTGCGAACGCTATGTTTTCCTTCGCCGCAGCGAAATATAACGGCGAAATGAGCCGTTAAAAATCCTCCCGTGCCACAATTTTGGCTTCCACGGTGATCCAAAAGAGATAGTATGGACGTAAGTCGATGGTGATTCAACACGATGGTAAAAGCAGCTTACGGTGTCTCATTCCGCGGGCTAACCCCACATCTGCGGGACGAATGGAGGCGAGGGAAAGTTGATTGCGCGGCGCGCTTATTAGAGCTGATTCAACTTGTATCTCATTGTCAGTGGGTTTAAATGAAACATGGTTGGAACTTGAATAGCTATTAGCTTACTCCGCTAGGTGGCAAGCGTTTATTTTTAACGGAACGGAAGTTAATGCCCACGGAGAATAACTCGCGTCGTCAATCGTCATTCAATCATTGAAGTCAAATTCAAGACGTGAGTGATAAGGCAGTCCCTTTAAACTCAGGAATGGCTTATTACCATTAAATCGAAGTACAAAAAGTGTCCGGTGTTGTTATCAGATATGGGGAGGCAAAATATTACGTGAGGATGAGTCACACGGCTTGTGAGTCGAAGGTCCCGGCGCTGAATTCGCGGAAGAATGCCGACAGAGAAGCTATACCCGGTAGATTCTATCTAATAATGCTAAAATATCTCGGGAAAATGCTTTTTTAATGCGTAAAAATTATAAAGAAGGAAGATTGTTCCGGACTATTAATCATTTTTCTATTCATCACTGGCGGCATGACGTTAGTTGCGCGGTTATTTAAATAGCTCATTTTAAAAAAGTGATCTAAACACCGGAAAAATCTGAATTTCCGAGTATCCCGGGTCCTATGTGCTCCGTATTATCTATGGTATGCTATTTGGAAGGAGGTAACTGACAGCTGGGGTCATTAGCGCCATGAAGTATGGGCTGGGGGGATAGGTACCCTATGTTGGCATTAGCCAGGTTGTAATGATAAGCTCAAAAGGGACCAGGACTTAACTTCCCATCTGATGGACAGAGTGGTGCACTGGAAGTGCCCTCCACATTAGACTCAAGTAGGGATAGGGCCATCTCTGAAAAGTCTCTGCTACTGCCAGGACTTGAAAACAGGCCCACAGGGTGTAAAGCCTTTGTGATGTATTAGCGAAATTTTGCACCCAGTTAATGGGGTTAATTTGGATGACTATCCTCAGGTATCTCATTTCTTCAATCTCCAATCTTTGTTTGTCTGCAGGTGGTTAAACAGATTTCCTGAAAACTGCTTTTAATGAGAATATTTTCAAAAATTAGCATCTCTGCGAGCATTTAGTATCACCATTCCGACATTTCTCCTGGGTAACAGAAGTAATCTTAGTGCCAGAAATGCTAGCAATTCTACCATATTATTCAACCATTGGAAACATTGTTCAGGAATGCAACGTTGTTTCTCTTCAGGTAACACGTCATCTGTGGTGTTGCTTGTGAGTAAATAAGATTATGTATTAGGTTTCATTTTCTTGCCTCCAAATGAGTTATTGAATCCAGGAAACATATATCTGATGCGATTGAAAATGATTTCATGCTTTTTTACCGTAAAGCCTCACATATGACTTTTTTTGAATCCGGTTCTGGCTTAAATCATAACTATACAAAAGTGTATTACTAAGGGTTCTAAAAATAATGAGCAAGAGTTATCCTGAAAACTATACTTCTCCTCGATACTAACTCTTGATTTTACACACTTTGATTTTACACAGTGCCCATATTTCGGTCCCTCCAACTGCGTAAAATCAAAGTTTTACTGTATTTCATTCGAGGTCTTTCGTTTCCGTTTTGCCATGTACGTGCTCCTTGACGATTGTCTTCGTTAAGCCATCATAGGTCAAGATGTGGCCTAAAAGTTTGTACCGTCTTCTTTTCAAGATTTTCATGGGGCATCTCTGCCTTCCCACTCTTTTTAGGACTTTTAAAACTGTAGGAATCGATAATTCTCGCGGAAGGAAACGATTAAGAGCTTTTGAAAACCTAGCGTTAGAAGTGCTACCACGACTGAGGGAGTCACGGCCTATTTGAAATGGTGTGGAGAATGGCTCTGGAGAACTTGGAATATGTGCGATAGCATTTCTTCCGATGTCTCTCGCTCCTTCATGGGCTCGGTAGCTCTTTCTTTTAATTTCACAGCGAATAGTGTGAGATGAGGATTTTAATTCTGAGGGCATGCAAGCGGATTCAGCAAAGGGTCGGAATGTCAGCGAAAGAAGGAGCTGGAGTAACGGCTTGGATACAAGTTTATTTTAGGGAAAGAGAATATAAGGCTTAAAGATTAGTCTTATAAATGCTCTCATTTTATGTTGCAAACGTTTACGTGATATACGGTTCTTTAACGATAATTATTCAATTATCAAACGTTCATTATAAGGCCATGCTTTGCGGCAGCACTTCTACACTGATACATTAAAAATTAGCCACTTAGATTTTTTCAAAAGCCTCATTATAGCAACAGAAATTAAATCCAAGAAGATAGTTTATCCATTGATCTTGAGTTTTTTCATCTGATTTGATTTCTTTTAGCAACCATTTAGCAATATCAAAGCGTTACCAAAAGCATGCTTCCCGTTAAGGAGGTGTAACTCATTGTTTTCTTCGATACTGTGGAATGCTTGTGGGGTTGACCTTCCTCTGGAAATTTCAAATATCTTATTAACTTGACTTAAGCAATGATATTTTCTACCTCTGAGTACGTTATACCAAAGTATCTCAAGGAAGATGCAGGACTAAAAACAATTTATTGGCTGCTAATTCTTTGGATGCACTTTTATTTCTCATAAAATCATGAAATTATTTTAATTTTTCTCATTCAATGAAAATCTGCCTTCGCTGTGTTAATATTTTAGTAATATCGCTCGGAAAATAGCATTCTTAGAAGCAATAAGTGACTAGTTTTTCATATCCTCTGCTTATTTAATCGTTTTACCTAATTATGCCACCTCGATTACATGGCATTCTGTCAGTGCTGCATTAACACAAAGTTACACCAGCAGAATATATTACGATGAATTCCTGGATGATACCTATCGCATGTAGTCCGAACGTGGAAATTTTACATTTACAGTGTCATTCGTCGCTAACAGGAAAAATTGATTGTACATGTGATGTCGTGTTATCCTCGGAATCGCATTATTTCTTTATGATTGAAGAGAAAAAAAATTCAATTTATGTTTATTTCACTATCGATTAAAGAATTTTACATAGCCCATATACTTAAGGCAAGCTGTATTACCGTATTACGGAGACACAGGCAATCTTAAACCCATAAATGGAAATTATTATAATGAAGGCAGGAGCGATTTCTGTTTAATGCTATTTTATTTTGTACCTGGTCTTAGGGGACCTAGGGGACCACGGCCTAATGTCCCATCTAACGGACGGAGTGCTGCACTTGAAAGCACTCAAGCAGGAATCGAGCAGTTACTGTAAAATCTACGTCACTGCTAAGATTTTAACCCAAACCTTACGGTTGGGTTGAATATAGGAATATTATAGCACTTCCTATTTATTTTATTTTCTTTTTTTTTTAATTATGTATCGTATTTTTCTAATAATTATGTTTTATTCGGAACATATCTCAATTTTCTTTGAAGCCAAAAACAGCGCAAGTTCCACGACATCTTGTTGAAACATTAATAATTAATATAATTAAATGTAATAGCGATTTTGACTTTAATTAGTAATTAGGGTGTGAATTTGACGTGCAATACGCATGTAAAGTTCTGTTTTTAAAGTGCTCTCCATAAAGCACATAAGCTGGTATCGAGCATCCGGTGAAAACTCAATACCACCTCCGAAATATGAACCCGGACTCACAGGCAGGGAAGCCAATACTCTAGGCACCACACCAACCCGATCCCCTTGATATTCGTAATTTCGTCGGCTAACTGTACCCATCGCATCACACCGACAGTGGAAACCTTGCGAGTCTTAAACCGATAAATGCGAGGTTTTTTTTTAAAGAGGGCGACGGAAAACTCCCACGCTGTTGCCGCACACTCACGAGCGGCGCTCTTCAACGCGTAACACTTACAAACTCTCTCCACGGGGAGAGAGACTGCCACCCGCTCCTCACGCGACCAAAAAGGCCCACCAGCAACGGAACCCCCCCCCCTCCCATCCCCTCCTAGAGGCACTCCACGCCGCCCGCCGAGCCGACCGACGTAATTTTGACTCTCCCACCGCTCTGCTGTGACGATGGAAGCGCCTTGGGGCCTTAAAAAAATGATAATGTAAAAAAAAACAGTGTGAAGAAAGGAGGAAAAAAGAGGGTAGGGGGAGGGTTGTGGGAGGTAGTGAGAGAAAAAAAACGTGCCAGAAAAAAGGACGGTAGTGAGGGAGGAAAGTAAGCGAGGAGAGCGAGAGAGGATGGCGCTGCTCTCCTCGTGTGAAGGATGGCGAGGAGTGTAAAAGGAGAGGACTTTTTCGTTTTCTCTCGTTCTCTTTCTCTCACTCCCGCACTCCTCTAACCCTTTCGCTTCATTCGGGCATGCCTTTTTCCCCAACTCTCTTTATTTCTTTCATCATTCTGTCCACTTCTTCCTCCTCTCCGTGTCATCTGGCGATGAAACGGGAATTAAGTTGATGTAGGAGACCTGCCGAAATGTTGCTCGAAAAAGGTGGTGCATATATTCCATATATCCATAAAAATAATACTAAATGGATGGAATAGTATTGAAATAAACTGAAAAATCTATTTCTAGTCAAATGGTTTAATGATATCGAAGTGGAAAAATTTACCCCTTTCCCCAACTCTCTTTATATCTTTCATCATTCTGACCACTTCTTCCTCTGTTGCTCTCCGTATCATCTGGCGATGAAACGGAAATTAAGTTGATGCAGGAGTTTTGTTGATAGTTTTCTCGCAGATGGTGGGAGATTCCCCCATTATAATAATTATACATGGATTAAATACTATCACAATAAACTATAGATCTAATAATACCATTAGTCCAATGTGTTAAACACCGAGAATGGAATTTGTCGTTAAAAAATATTAGGCCAAACCGGTATTCAAACCAGGATCATCAGGATCTCCCGAGGGCTTCGAGGTGTGAGTGGCAAACACGCCTGACCGGTATCGGAAGATCCGGGTTCGAATCCTGGTCAAGCCAAATATTTTTTTCAAGGCGAATTCCATTCTCGGTGTATATAACTTCTCACCTATGCGCGTGACTGAGTACAGAGTCACTTGTATCATGCAGTACTTTTGATAGTCAAATAGTTAAACGTTAATGAAGTGGAAAATTTTAATCGATCTATTTCATTTATAATCTGCCCTTCAAATACTGCGGTGGTGAAATGGAATTACGTTGATGTTGAAGTCATCTCGAGAGTTTTCAGGCTAGGTTTTAAAAATATTATGCATGGATTATGAAGGATTTTTAATATGACATAATCTATTATGTTCGTATGATGCAGTGAAATCACGAGATATGTCAATTCAAACACGATTAGAAAATATGAATTTAAATGTTTGGGGCACGATGTACAATAAACGATGGATGAATTATTATTACATAAACCCATAAGTATAAGAACATTTAAGTAATTGAACGAAACTGAAGTGAAAATATTTTAATCACCAATGATATATCTTATTGTTAGACGCTTCGCAACGCGTCGATTCTTTCTGGCATGCCTGTTATTCCATATCTCTCTTTATTACTTTCTTCTTTTTGTTCGTTTCCTCTTCCGTTCCTCAGCCACCATTCGTCCATGAAACGGGATGTATTTAATGGAGTTCACTGGAACGCTTAATGGCTAGGAATGAATATACTTAGCATTTGTTGTATTTTCTGAATAGAATATTTCTAAAAAAACATTATTCAAAATGCTTGTATTCTTCTCATTAGTATAGATGAACGCCATACGATCACATTAGACTGTAGTTATAATTTTAGTCAAATAATTACGATATTTAAGAGAAAAAAGTGCATTTACGGTTGAATTTTTCAAGTAGCTTGGATTATATGGTAGAAATGCTGTTGTGTCACGTGTGGTCGAGTATTTTGTGCAAAATCATTTAAGCAACTATTGGGCATTTCCCCGAGCATATATTGTTTAGGAAGAAATGTTCACAGTGTGCGTGTATAAGCGCTTCAACTCTTCGTGAGGGTTCGATGTTACGACTGAGATATTGTTGTGCAATGTGAAGTAGCGTATTTTGCCTATAATCGTTTCAAACGTTGCAAAATTCCCCAAATTGACCATGATCAGTATCGTAGCCACGGGAGAGGGGGTATCAGGGTTACAACCACTTGATCCTTTAGGAGAGGCGCAAAAACGACTAAGATGACCTCTATAAATAAAAATACTTTATTTCAATACATACTAGTACAAAATTACTGTTTTTGAGTCCTAAATATCATGCTTTCAACATCAAAAATCCCCGACCCCCTTTGCTATGGGGTGTTTCATACACCCCGTATGGCCCAGAAATCTCCGGTAAATCCCCCCCCCCCCCATTTCAAAATCCTTGCTACGCTTCTGCATGAGGTGGTTATGTATATAAAGCTATCGCAGAAAAAAATTATATTAATATTGAATGACAGGTGTTCTATGGTAAACATATTTAATTGCTAATCAACAACAATGACTGCTAAGAATATATCCTGAAACTTTCAAGCAAATAGGCAAAAAATTGTAGTGGTGAATTTTAATTTAGTACGGCTAAAAAATGAAATTCGATCAATTGCGTTTTACGTTTTTGCTTGATTTGCAAATATAGTGTCACTTGAATGCCAGGCTTACAAGAGTGCATTTGGTATCTATATCACGAAATAGGTTTCAAATGAGTTCAGTCTGTCAAAGAATCCCTAAGAATTATGTTTTGGGCATTATTTCCTGAATCTTTTGATATTTTAGCCTTCACCTTCCACATTAGATAAGTAGCCAAGCCGCATATTAATCTTGTATAATTGTGAGACGGATCAACGCCACGATTATTGCGCTGAAGAAGCGCGGTCTTAAGAGATACCGCCCACGATGTGCTGATGGGCGGTTTCTGTAGCTGATGTTGTTGAGCAGATATACTTCTAGTGCCATCACTCCATCCATCAACGCTCGAGGGATAGGATTTACATCGCCTTCTATCACTCTTGTAAACGATTCCTTCGTCCAAGTTGCAGTTCTCTAAGAGCGAGTTAAAACAGCCTGAATCCTAATGACGTCGCCAACTCCTGAAAAGTGGATGGGAGCTTTCACGTTTTCTAATTATTTTACTCTCTATAGGAATGGCTGAGTGAGTATAATATATTTTTTTCGACGTGACTTAATTTGTCTCGTCAAAGCTTAAAACTTCTAATCGGAGAACATATTTTCTTCGGACATTTCTCATCATTCTCTTTTGTAATGAAAATAGTCTTACCTCTTTTCTATGTTCAAATTTAAATCATTCTCTCTTCTTAGATGCACTAGAACTGACCTTTTTCACCTATTACGCCGTATAAGTCGGACAAATAAATACCTAAAATCATTCGTTATCTCGGATTCTAATCTCTGTAATTCATTCCCATTGTCTATGACGGCGGTACATGTCTTGCCGAGTTCGTCCAACTATTTCCTTGTGGATGGTGTAAAAATAACGGCGACAGATGAAGTAAAGCATCTTGGATTTACGATAACTTGAAACCTATCATGGAGAACACGTATAAGAAATATTTGCGGCAGAGTCCTGAAGTAGCTAGGATTTGTCAAGCGTATTGTGGGAAGATTTTCGGGCGAGAAATTAAAAGATGAGTGCTACTTTCGACTCGTCCGTCCACACCTTGAATATGCAGAGAGCATATGGGATCCAGTGGAGAAACACTCCGTGAATACTTGGATTTTTATAAGGTATTATATTTTATATTTTATTGAGAAGAATCTGTGACTGATATTTTTTTATTCCTCGTCATTGTGATATATTGTCCAGGTAAAAATGTTTTCGTTTTTTAATTTTCCGATTTTAGAGGGCAGAATTTTGCGTAAAGGAGGGATAAAAAGGAAGAGAATTCGATATATTGAAAGGGAGTACGCCTTATTTTTAATTGAAGGGGAAAATGCATGAAGAAAAAGGAAGCTGTCAGAATGCTACTTAAGTAATCCATGGAAACCGACCTTAATCGGTTGAATACTTTTATAATAATTTTCCGATCAGGGTAGAACTAGATATGCACTTTTTTACTCTTATGGCGTAACCCAGAGCGAAATGAACTTAACCTATTCCACCATTTGCTTTAATCTACCGGATTCATCGAATGATTCGCGAAGAAAGACCCAATTGAATAATCATTTGAGCATTGAGTAGGAAGGTGTGATCGCTTTTTGGCACACTCTTATTACTTACCTCTCCCGAGATGCGCACACCGAAAGGATGGGAGCTCGCGTATAGGAAGCCAGCTCCGCGGTAAGGCGCGGCTAAGAAATGAAATGCGGAGAGGGAAGGAAGGATTTAAAGGGGAAACTTAGGAGGGAGACTGTGAGGGTTGGCCTGGGGTGTATTAACGGAGAGGGAGAGAGAAGGGGATGAGACTGAAAAAGGTTGGCTGCTTGTGTGTTTGTGTGTCAGCCGAAAGTAGTCAAATGGAAGGAGAAGAAGGACGTCCTCTCGAGGAAAAAAAAACTTACCCACTCTCCGTTTTATTTTCACCTCTCTCTCTCTCTCTCTTCCTCGAGGAGCAAGGCCTCTTCGCTCATCCTCGACTGAAAGATAGTCGCTAAGAGACCCACACTGAGTTGCAGAAACGGTTGCTTATGAGGACGAATACCTCCAGTTCAACCGATCATTCTTTAGTGACGGATTACTTGCAACAAATTTACGCTTTTATCATGAAAATTTCTAATTACAATGATTTTAACTTTATCCATATTTTGCTTTATCTTACATTTGGAGTTTTCTCCTCCGTATTCTCTAGAGAGTATTTTTTTATGTTTCAAAAATAGTCAAAAGGTCTACTCAATACACCTTGAATGTATCAAGATGATAGCATTCGGTTAAAATAAATAAGGCGTCACCAAATGAGACTAAATATGACTAATTGGGAGTGAAAGACATTAAAATACCGATCACAATAGGTATAATTTAATGACTAAAGAAGTGGAATACATAAAACTCCAGTAGCGTTTCTTCCTTCTCGCTATATTGCGGTTCCCTGCACTGAACGCCGCGGAAACCTACGAGCTTACGTATAAAATGGGATAGCCTGCAGCTCCTTTTCCCGACGAGGTAATCTACCCCCTTTTAAGGACCTCTTTTCCGATTTCGCTTCCTACCTACTGATTGACAGGTCTCTTTTGGTTACTGTTAACCTGCCTATAATTTACGCTATCATCTATATTCAGGGCATATGCAAGGTGGAGAAAAATTGTGTCACGTATTTTAACCCTTCTAATGCCAATGGTAATCAAAATGACCAATGATTTTTAGGTCCAAAACGCAACATTTTTTTAGTTACAGAAACTTTGAGCCAAGCGAAGCGATTGGCCGCGAGATGTCCTTGTTTCCGGATGCCTTAGACACATCGCGATCTCCGACAGGCAAGGTTTACGAAGTCATGACTTTTCCAGAGCATCAGGCAATATGGCAAACTCTCGCCCAATCGGATCGCTTTCCTCAAAGTTTTTGTAGTTTTCAAACGTTGCGTTTTCGATCGAAACACCATAGGTGATTTTGGTTCCGATAATAGGCCGTTTTCACTATTTGTCTGCATCACGAATTTGTACGATTCTACCTTCACACTATTTTCTCAGATGTATTATTTTTAATATTCGACATAGAGGAAAAATTTTAACAAGATCAATTCATCTTCTATCTCAAAATTTCAAGACGGTAGTAAAAGTTTTGCGTGAGCATTCTGTCACAAAAAAATACCGGTGGAGATGAATGTACGCATCCCCACTCCTCACTTGCCTTCCGATCTTCCTCATCTCAATTTTTTTATACCACTCCTCTGTCTCCTCTCCGCTCTTTTTCATCCTTCCATTCCCTTCCCTCTCCGCCTCTTTGTCGTTATGATAAAAAGCAAAAGTCCATCTTCTTCTCTCTCTCTACCCTTCCACCTCCTTCCAAATTCTCCTACCTCCGTCCCTCACTCCCGCGGACCGGTGTAAATTTTACGGTTTATCGCTAAAGGAGTCAGAGCTCGTTTCCCTCCAAAAAAAACCCTCATTGTCTCTCGGCCATCCTCAGACTTCATGCGATTCTTTCCCCCTTCTAAACCTTTTCCCCTCTTACATTTTACAGGCTCCTTCCTCGCCTTTTTTGTCCGTCTCCTCTGGAACCCCATTTTTGGAAAACTGGTAAAGTAGCCTGGAGAGAATGATCGTCTCCATTGCCAATTTGGCTTCCTACCTTCGTCCGGTTTTGCTGTGATTTCCCATTTTTGCTCTATTTGAAACATAATCTTGGATTTTCTTCTCCGATTGAGGGTTGAATAATGTTATATTATATCGTATTGATTTCATTTTCAGTATCACCATCCGTCAGTACAAGTGATAGATTTTCGGAAAACCTCCTTTCGCCTGTCTACGCACAGGCCTCGAACCGCCTTAAGAGATCTCTGGAAGGATTCGCAATAAAATTATCTTTGAATGAGGTATGCAATGAAGGTTGGAAAGGGCTTTCAGGAATATTTTTAAGTTTTGAATACCTATAGATATTTTGTTTCACCTTGAGTGTCGATTACTTTGCGTAGCTTAACAATTAACCACTTAATACCTACATAGAAAAAAGGTATTTAAATGCCTAACCCTGAATCAGTTCAGAGATAAGGCGGCACTTAAAATGACTGTCATTTTTATTCTAGCCTCCCGCAATGGACGCCCGAGTTCTGATCTGTGTATCATTCCGATTCTCTTCCAATTACTACTACCGATGAATTCAATACTACGTTGCGAACCCAGTGTCATATATTGTCTGTATATGATGTGCCTCATATAACTGTCGGTGGAGTTTTATCGTGTTTTAGATCATCTTAAACCAATAAGTTTCGGACAGTCCGCTACGGAATTTCTTCGTTAAATTAATCTTAGAAATTATCTCAATTTATCACACCTTAATGTTTCAAGGATATCTTCGCTATTAAGTAATTATTTAACTTATCTACCAGCATGATTACCGCTGCAAGTTGGAAAAATAAAATAACAAGGCGCATAAAAACTTTGTATATTCGACAAGTATTATTTGGCAAACCTCGAGCGTCGCGTGTTATTCTAATGAGAAAACCGCGTAAGTCGTAAATCATATGTAATTAAGCAATAACAATTCCTCATGATAATGAAACGTGAGCGTTGATACTGGTCGCAGATGGCCAAATAAATATTTTTGTTGAATTTACCAAGTTTTGATCTATTTATGTAGCCGTGCTATTGCATCTATTGTGATAGTTATTTTAAACGCTACCTTTCTTACTTATCTTCCTCTCCGTCAGCTCTCAAATATCTCCGTGCGTTTTTCTTATGAAAGGATTTTCTCCTCCTTTCCCCCAGTTGGTTTCCCACCCATCTTTTCCCACAAGCCAAAATTCCTCTTCGTCTTTTCTCTCTATCGCCCTTTTCAAAATGCCATTCCCTTCCGATATGTCCTCCATTCATCTTTGCTGCCGGCTAAAATCTCCATCTCTATCTTCCTTTTCCTCACCAAAATCGCAAAAGCGTTCTCACTTGTTTTCCTCTCCGCTAGCAAATTTCCCTTTTCTGCCATCAGGTAGCTCCTAATCGCGTAGCCAACGGTAAGTCAAAGCAATTGTTTCCTGGAAAATTGTAGTGAAATATACATCCATTATTATAACCTCAATATATCAATAAGTCATCATTCTAGCAAAAAACGACTCCTTTTTTCGCGCTTCACGTCCGTGCACATCCCGATATGGTGAATACATAGCCGATACTTTTTTTTCTATGATATTTTATGTGTCTAGTAGATCTGACAGTAATTGATATATCTTTTTTATATTTCACCCGCTTTCGTCGCATCGTAGGCTCGTTCCAAATTTTTTTTCGAGTGGGCTATTAATGCTACCACCCTTTTCAACAGTTTCAATATTTTCAACAGCCCAACCACGTTATACCATTGATTTCCAAATAGTGTTTTCTGAACTCTTAGGTAAAAATAATAAAATCTGAATTTATTCATTTTTTAATTCTCAAGAAACTTTTGCTCGATTTAAAAAAAATGGGAGCATATTAATTATTTTCATTGTCCATTACGTATGTATTTTCCTCGAACTTGTTAGGTTTATAAGTTTGCCTTGAGCAGTGGCGCCGACTCCATGGGGACTGAGGGTGCCCGAGCCCCCTCAAAAGATCGTTATAGGTGTGAGGAAAAATGTGTTAGGCTAGTCGATTTTCATCGGAGTGTCCAGATATCGAGATTCGAGTTATCAGGGTTTTAATGTTGATCATATATCTCTTCTAAATGCTTAAAAAACTTAAAACTCACTGCTTATAAAATTTCTCGGGCCAAGATCCCCGATTTGGGCCCCCCCAATATTTTTTGTAAGTCGGCACCCCTGGTCTTGAGTCCTAATGTTCACAGTTTCTCTATCATTCACCGAAAAACTCTTTTTATATTACCACGATTATTTATTATTTTATGACATTTTTTCGTCACAAAATAATAAATAATCGTGGCATTTTATGACATAATTTTATGACATTTTTTCCGAATAAAGTTCCGTTTGTCGGCCCACGCCTCATCCTCAATTGCTCCAATTGTCTGCTTAGAATATTTTAAACTCTTCAGCATTGCCGTTAGCTATAAGTATCCTTTGTGTGTGAGCCTGCATATTCGGTTCTTCATCTATGCAGTTTTTAATTTCCTAGTTTCTCCAAGCTTTCTAATAATCTCCCTAAGTTTAAGAGCCCTAGTTTCGCTCTCACATGCGAGGGCTCTGCAGTCAATATAGGTACTTCAATTAAACTTTTCAGAATGTGGAGAAATAGAGTGAAATATATGCTCCAAAAGATACTAAAATTCCGTCCCGTAGCCCGTTACCTACCTGGCGTAATAAATTGCCGTTGGAAGTGGGGAAAAGAATGGAATCGCTTGTGACTCGACCGGTGGCTGACGCAGAACCCTGTGGGTTCGATTATTTTCTATGGCCGCGATCACCGCTAATGGAGAGTCGCATTAGGGATTCCTATGTGCTCCGCGTTCCTCCCCTGCCTCCTACGAGAGTCCTCGCAGACATCTCGCCTGACTCCTCGCATTCATGGGCCGTCTTTAATGCGCTCACATTAAATGAGCAAGATAACGAGACGTGCCTCCTCTTCCACTGCGAATAATAAATCAGCGGAATAGCCATCTTTTCTGCCCTTTCCTTTCACCATATCGAAATGAAAACACTCGTGATTTTTTTTTCTTAAAATCAATCGCTCAGTTATTATTCTCTTTCGTTGGCCTGCTTGGAGTACTTGACGGTCTTTAAAAGTGATGACTTTAAAATATTACGAGAGGAAGAATAAGATGGAAAAATTCGAATCTATCATATGACAGAGAGCCCTAAATTCGCCCATGGGGTATATCATATACTCCTATCTTTCTGTCTTGTGCCTTCAATCATTACCATAATGACACAAGTTAATATTCTGCGGAAATATTCAATGTTTTTCTACATATCATTTGTGAAACTTTTTAAGTTTATTTGCATCAGGACTAGATAATATTGCCTCAGATTGAATCCACAGTTTTAAATTTAATGGAATGAATGTAATAATTTATTGAGTATCATTAGTAACTTCTAAAATTTGTATCTATGGTCCATTAGCATTTGTGTGTAAGTCCACATGTTTTCACCATACCAGTCATTAATTTAGTTATGCCATTAGCAAGGTATTTCGCCACCCTTTCAGCATTAATTTTGATGTCTATCAATTTTTCTTGCCCTATCAAGTTAATAAATACTGATATCGATCAAACTTATATACACTTTTCCTTTACTTGAATAATATGAACAATTTTGATTCAGATGAAATCAAATACTTTTCAAACATCTTTCATTCTTTCCTCACTCCAGTCTTCGTCTTTGCATATTTTTTAAATATTTTTCAGGTTGCAGCTTATGCTGAAGTAGCAAAGAACGTTTTTAACATCACATTAATGATTTTGAGTTCATGTTTATCTCGCTAAGGTTCTTCAATCCATATTATGGTCATATTCAGCTCTCAAAGGCATTTGGAAAGATTGTTTTCGGTATAGTTAAAAATTTTCATCGCCAATGAAACGTTCTTTGTATACCCTATCCAATGATAGAAAAAACATCACTTCGAATTTTTCAACTGTTTTGGTTTACCCTACCCAAATCTCATCGTTTCAGACGCTTGCTAGTCTCAATAGGACCAATACTCGACCGTGACCACTATTCCCCCCAGATTCATCAGACGCAGAGAAAAGTTTCAATCTAGGGAGGTAAATAGATAGCTCTAGCATCTCCAGACGTGTTTAGTTGATAGCATCTCTGTTCGTTTCTTTTTGGAAACTATAGGCTTTAATTCGTTGTGCTTTTCGTGCCTTTAGGCACCACATAAGCTAAGCTCAGCTAATATTTCCTTCCTTGAGAGTAGCTGCCCTTATCATCAACCAAAAAGCGCCGGGGAGACGCGTTGAAAAGAGCACTCTTTGGTTTGCTCGAAAGAAGAGTTTTTAAATCCGGGGGAAGCTTGTGAGCACCTCAGGCGTGTATTGATATTTTCTGCGTACGAGATTTATCGGCAAGCCATTGGCTGCGCTAGGAAAATTAACTTGCCCTCCAGCAGCGGAAAGTGTTGGAATAAACAAGTCGTGTGATACTATGCCCTAGTGCGAGCTCCCCTTTCTCATCTACTAAAAGAGAAATAGGATAGGTAATATGTAACGGTGGACTCTGTGGTGCTATAGATAACAGAGGGACGATAGCGTCTGACAGGCTTTCTACAAGGCTTGCTAAAATGAAAATGCTAGTAATAGTCTGAAAGGCGAGTCATAAAAAAGAATGGGGTCTAGGAACTGAAAATCTCATCTTAAAAACTACCTGAATATACCTTTGTTTTAATCTAATTTGGATACTAATTAGAATTCGTTTGCAATAGGGACATCATTAGTCGGTTGTAGCAAAATAATGATAAGATTATAGAAATGGTGTTGTTATCTTAGCATTATTCCTATTAAATTCTATGAAATTGTGTTATAATCATATAGTTTATTATAATGTCTGTGTGGGTTTTTTTATAAGTATCCTCGTTAGCTCAAAATCACCCCGAAGCTTCTGTAATGAAGTGAAGAGGAGAAAGACTATGATATGACTCGGATTAACCATCCGTCTAAATCGATGCCGACAGCTCTAGTTTCATTTATTAACTCAAGTATGTCGAGTCACAATGGTTATAAGTAAAGTATTCCACCAGTTAATGTAGATTACGTGGAGAATTCTGCATATTACCTCGACCTGTCTTCTTCCTCTCATCTTGGACTTCATTCTCCCGCTCACAATAAGGCCTATCCCCTCTCATTTCATCCAAAACTCCTATTCTCTTTCCTCCCCTCCTTCGTTTATCTAACATTCTTCCCTCGAACGCTGTTGTTAACATTCTCTCCCCGCGCAGTATTCGCTCCATCCAAACCTTCTGTGCCCTCTGCATCTCATCTGGAAATTTTCTCTTCTCGCTCTCCACGTCCAGCACTTTCTCTTTCCTCCTCTCTGTCCACTTCACTAACTCCAATCTCCTTTGCGCGTACATCTGGAGCGCTTCCAGTCTTTCCTCGTCCTCCTTTCTCAGTGCCCTTGTATTGCTCATTTATTGCTATATTGATACCTATCTACGGAAGAAATGCTTAGAGGGTAGTAGCATAGTGAGTTGGTATTTAAGCTGCTGACGAAGGGTCCTCGATTGAAATCATCGGTGTTTCAAATCCCGTGATAAGCCTTCGGAATTCCGAATAAAAATTCTTGTATTCCATGGAAGCCCAATAAATGGAACTGATTTTTAAATGTCCTGCCCCTTCTCATAGACTTCAGCATCCCCTCCTAACTCCATTTACTCTTCGGCCACTGATGCATTTATTTTTATTTCTCATTAAAGCCTCGATTAAACACTCGGCTTTAAACAAACTGTGTTAATCACCTTCATCGTCTATTTCTACTTCATCCTTTTCACCTATCCTTTTCCTACCTTCAGGCTCTAAATAAAACCGTAACATCCGTGGCAAACGAGAAGTCGCACACAACACACAAGTACAACACCAACCAGGGTATTCATTTATGTGATTTATATTAAGTAACTTGCATTTTTGATAATTTGGTTAAAAAAAGGATATTGTTTTCATCACAAGGTTGTATGCATGCACTCAAGAAATGTTATTGAGTAATGATTTTCTGAGATCCAGAAAGAGGTAATGCATTAACAAAAGCCACGTCGGTGCAGGAAAATTTTACGATGAAGTTGATTTTAATTAAACCAACCTGTTATTGCTGCTGCTACTTCTGAAATTACACTACAGTGTTAGGATGACAAAATGATTGATGATATTAATAATAAAGCCGAATGTTTTATTTAATTGCTGTTGGTAATATCACCGCATTTTTCATTTTCTGAAAGGTACATTAAAATTGGCTTGTGACGTAGGAAATAATTGATTACCCCAAGTGCACGATCTTGAGGAATCTTTTCTGTCATTTGAATTGTACCAGTTGCCACAATACTCGGGGCATAAAATCTTTCAATAACATTATAATAAGAACATTTTTTGATCCAAAATTTTAAACGCCCAAACTCCGTACAAATGTTTGAACTTAAATTTGTAAAAAATATTTGACTAACAAAAACATCTAATCTAATTTTAGGTTTGCAATGCGTGTTAACAAAAAATCAGTAAATATTCTCCAAAGTAGACAGATAAATAATTGTTGGTCATGGTACATTTTTCTGCAAGAGCTAGAACCTAAAAACTATACGCATCTTCCTCCAGTTTTATACTGCTTGTGGATGGTTTTTTGCTTATCATTCACATGTAGTATTTTTAGTTTACTTGCAATTCGACTGCTGTACTTTATATATGACCAGAATCATAATACATATGAACGATGGGCAGTCGTGTTTTTTATCCTTTTGGATTTTCCCACATACTTTTAAAGCTAATTGATTGCGTTCGTTTTCTCTGAATGTAAGAATGGTCTTGTAGATATAGTTTTGCGCGAACAGGTTGTTTGATTATCAGGAACTACGTGATGTTTCATACTTCCCAAGCATTAGATCACCACTTAAGTGACACGATGTAACATTATTTACATCGATATTTACAGCATTAAAAATTATTCTCAAAGTATCTAGTCATATACAAGGCGGTACTAATTAGCTTCACCGATTAACTATTTTTAATAAGCTTATTTTCCGTAGAAATCTTAGCAAAGTAGCTTTGTGAAAACGTTTGAAATGGAATAATTCTTTTAGAATTGATACTATATAGATAGAATACTTACATGAGACTTTACTATACGTTTCTTTCCAGGCTAATATTTATCTCCCATTTTCCCAACATCGTGAGCATTTTAATCCTTGAGACTGCGTTTAATCTTTGAGGTCTTTGAAACCTTAAATCGTCGACTTTTCGTAAAGGAAAATCTCCCATCGCCTCGAGCGGGTAGGCGCAAGTTTTAAATAAGCCTCGTGCGCCTGGATACATTCTTGCACTAAAACAACAGACGAAGGCCGAAGGATATATTCGACGCAAACGTAATTACGCCTCGAGAAGCGGCTTCGCATCTGCTTGTAATGAGAAACAGCAAAGAGAAACATTTCAGGAAAAAAAAACAGGCCAAACCGGCAAAAATGAGAATGTGAGCATTATGTGGGGTAGGTACTCGAAAAATCCTAAGCTTTTTAAAGGATCGCAGTCGAAATAAAATGCCGCGGCTTGATCTTACATCGCTCAGAATTGAGGTGCTTTTGTTATACATAGCAACGGTCGGCCAAAGAGAACAATACCCCTCTTAAGGAAAGAATTTAAAGCTACTTCCCTGGTTTCCGAAAATCTTATGCAGCTCCGTTATTTATTATGTTACGGCCCAGCTTTTTCACCCTCTGGTTCTTCCCTTCAATTTTCTCGTTGCATTTATTATTTTAAAATACCTCTTGTTATTTTATCAAACGGGTGTTTTTTTTATTCCTTTTCCCTCGCGAGAACAGGTCAAAAGACTTGTATCCTTCGGTCCCTTAGGGAAATTTAGCATTTTTAGTTCCCTTCGCCACATTTCCCGCAAGACCTATCGTTTCAGTGCCCCCCCCCCACTCCTCCCCATCCCCTCAAGGGTTCCTCAGAAGTCCGCTCTTTTTGCACTGAAAGGATCGGCTCCCGGAGAGGATTTTTACAGTTAACACACCTGCGCAAATTCTTCAGGGACACGCTCTTCTTTCTATCCTTTCATTCTCTTCTTCCAGGACTCATCCTTTTGTGTTCTAATGGACTCGTTAACTCAGGACCGTAATCGCATTTCATTGAATAAAGTCGGTATATTTAAGGAAAAATAAATTACGGCGAAAGGAAAAACATTTTCTCCGCTTTAACCATTCTTTCATGAGTGAAAAACCAAAAAAAAATAGTAATTTACCGACCTCTTTTTATCAATCAAATAATTTGATCAAATTAGATTGTGACCCTATGATTACAAAACACTTACTTGGTAGTGATCATGTTTCTTATATTAATCTTATTGTGTTAAATTTTCGGGACTAAGGCGCCATCTTAAATTTAAGTTGAAAAAAATCTTAAATTTTGAAATTTTGGAAGAAATATAAAAATTGGATATTACTCAAGGATACTAGAGATTACTCAAGGATACTCAAGATTTCTCAAGGATAAGAGGGTTAAAGAAGTTTTTTCAATGAGTTCTTCTTTCTTTTATGTAAAAGGCCCCTTCTTTCTTCCCACAAATTGTTTATAAGACTCTTATCTTGATTCCTTTCCATAATTTTCATACATACACCTTACTTCCCTCCCCAATCTATTTCTTTACCCCCTCCCGCCTATTGTTAGGGGTATAAATATATTACACTACTGACTTCTTTTTTGACCTTTCAAAAATGATATTATTGCGTCGAAATTGATAAAGAAAAATAAGATGGCGTTGATAAAAGTTTTTTTTTCATCCCAAGTCATGGAAAAATTCCACCAAGTAAGCCCTTCGACGATTAATTTTATACTTTAGCCTTTTGGGGCTTGATATCTGAGGGGCTCAAACTGTGGGCGGTTTTTGAGACGTACCTACTTATCGTACGAGGACGATTAGATGTCCGTACAGGAGGGACGAATCGACGCCACTTCCAGCAAATTACCGGCCACTCGCACAGGTATCCAAACAGCATCGCATGTCATTGTTCTATCAAAAATATATCTATTTTATATCACCAATACACTTTTACGTCCCCGTCCCATATGTGCTATAAAAGTGATATCATTCAAATATCAATCTGGATGTCAAAATTACATAAAACTACAAATAAAGAGAATGAGACAACAATAAAATAACGCAGTGCACAAAAAACTGATGTTTCGCTATTGATGTAGCATTAGTACCAATCCAATTTCACCGGTTAAAGTAATAGTACCTACCTAAGGCTGCGTGCCTGAGTCTAACTATAGCATCTCCTGCATAACTGGACAATTATATGAACATGTCAGTGGCCTCTTACGGTGTAAGTCACCCGGATACAGTCAGCCAATTGGAGAGCAATGACGCCTTTTGTGATCGACGCTCAATCTAGCAGATAGGTAATAATCACAATCACACAAGACGTAGTGAAAAAACTTAACATGGTAGAAGAAAACTAACTGCAGTTTTGAAATCAGCATGCCTATTTTACTAAATATTTTTTAATAAGATGTGGTAATCTATTATAATCCAATGGTCCTTCTTAGTAACATTTAAAATATTTATACATTTTCAGCTCTATTGAGGAAAGATTAAAAAATAGGTGTTCTTTTGTGCTGTAAAGTTTAATTTTCGAAATATTTAGCTACCTACTACAAAAATTGTGATTGAGTCGAAAATTTTCATTTTTTCTGAATGAGAAGTCTTGACATTTAATTTCTATCAGAAGCAGCTCTGGATTATAAAGAGTTAAAAAAAATATTCCCCAGTGTTATAAAGCCTTCGAAATAATCCAGATCCTATCCTCACTCTCCAAGCATCTATCCCTAAGCCTCAGTTCCCTAGCTTCGCCTCGTCCTCGTCAGAACGCCATAGCTTCATAATGCAGCCCCTCCCCGTTGTCCGCCCCCTTGCGAGTTTCCGGTCCCTGCCGCTTCCTGAATGGCCCTCCTCGCTGATGTACACCCTTTTTCGATCCCTTGCCTTCGTGTACCCTGACTCTCTCCCGTCACGTAATCCAGGGTACGAATCTAGGGGGCGCGATCACCTTGGCTGTCGGGGGATAGCGTTGGGCTCAAAGGCGCTCAGGCGAGCAAGCCGCGTCATGTCAAGAAGACCTTGCGGCCTGCCCAGCCGTCAATTTGGGGCTTACGCGTGGTCTTCATCAAACTCCGCATGGGACCATCAAACCGTTATTAATAAGTGATCGGTTTCATCGACCATAGCGAACAATGTATGGCCACAGAATGTAGGGAAACAATCTGCGAGAAAACACACATTACAGCGTCAAAATCCTAAGATTTGAATTCCGCAGCCCCTCATTCCTCCCTCTCTTAGCTATTTTTTCACTTCCATAGATTTCTTCTTTCTTTTTTTCTTCCTCTCAAGTACATACATCCAGTTCTTTCTCGGGACCATTTATATTTACAAGTAAAGTAACCCATGCACTTCACACTAAGGAAAAAAGAATTAATATTTGCAGGTATTAGGTGACATACTTAATAATGGGGTCTAAATTATGAATACATTTTTTTTAACTTGTAAAAACGTTATCTTTGAGTCTGTATTCACTCACTGTCAATGCTTAAATGAAGAATGCCTCTTGACGCATCCGCGTCTTAGAGTATTCTGGAAATTTTAAATCACCATGGTCAAAATTTAAGTTACGACATGGGAAATCGTGAATGTCTACATCGACGCTCTAAGTGAATGTAGTGAGTCCCTTTTAGCGAGACGGGCGGAAGCCGAGGGATAGAGTAAGGCTAAGGAGTGATATTATACTCCGCAAGCCACTTCAATAGGTGCGTGGCAGGAGGTGTTTGGTTACCAACCTTCAACCAAAAAAAATGAGGTAAGTACACTGAGACCCCTATCATTTATTCAATTCCTTTATAATGAAAAAAAAACTTATGTTTATACCAAGTATAAACCAATATACCTATCCAAAAATATTTCTTCTATGTTAATGAGATTCTCATTGTCACCATAAAATATATATCTATTCTTAATTTCTCGAGCAATTTAAGCCTAGCAAGGGCCCTAAAACATTAACGGCTCCTAGTCCAATTCATATTATTCCTTGTAACGCTCTGACTTCCTTCGTAGCAGTTTTTGACGTATCACGCCGGAGACATATCGAAAAGGGAAATTGTCATGGCCTGCAGCGACGTTATTTTGCCTAGGTAGAAAGTTCCTTTAAGGTATGTATATAATGAAAGTCGTGCGTTTAGAAAAAATATTCTTAAATTAATTAGAGCCGCAATAACTTGAAACGGAGTTGTTCAGCAAAGAACGCAGCTTTTTCACGTAGTTTTGGTAGCAGTTTTTGTTATGAATCGTTTTGTCTTGATTTTTCATGCCGATTTTATCATAAAAGGAAACATTTTAATTTTATTCGGACTCGCTCACACGAATGTTTCTGAAAGGCCTTGGAAATTAATCCTACCGTGAGATAAATAAAAGCTAACTTTTCCCAGAAATCGTTAGATTCTTTAAGGCGACGAGCATTTTTTTTCAAAGAACTGCCTCATTTATTTTCCTTTTCTATTCAGAATATCTTTACGACTATACATATCGATTGATTTAAAAGATTAAAAATTGAAAAAGCCTAACTTTAGGCGCTTATAAATGTTAAGAGAATCAAAAAGAATCATTTTCGTGACATATAGGAATCTTTATTGGTGATATTTATCAACGAATAATCAGCTTAAATAAATAAATAAAATACTTGGTCCACTTACCTTTCTGGACAAGTTTTAGGCCGTACGAATTGCAAGTCATGCATTAGATTTCTTGAATACTGCTTTGATTCTACTGAAGTGGCCTCTTATATCAAAAACGTTTTCATTTCCATTCTTTATGGTACTTTTCGTTAAGCTTAAACGCAATAAAGTGCACCTATAGTACTGCGAGAGCAAGGAAACATCGGGATCCAAAATTTCTAGTCCGCGAGTCACAGAACGGCGAGGATTGCCTCAAATTGCGATGTAAGTCCTCTTATAATGAAATTATGACGCGCAGCGTCGATTGCGAAAACTCGTGAAGCGCACTCTTATGACGTCCCACCGTGCCATAACAGTCCCCGAGTGCTGCTTTTACGGCAAGTACTGATGATATTACGGCTCATGGCTGTTTCATTTACCGCGGTGTTATAACCGAGAAAAAGGATGTAATGAGATAAGGCCGATTGCTTTGGGACTGTGAGCACTTGAATTCCAAAAGCTGTTGTTCCTTCGACTCGATCCCGCGAGTTTTAGTTCAAGTCTGCTGGTATTAGTTATGAATATAACTTCAGAAATTATTGTGTCAAATACAATTGAATTTTATGTCCACGAAAATGTAATTGGGAATAGAAATTTCTGTAAATTCCTCAGTTTTTAGTACATTTTTTACCAGCCTGATAATTTCAAAATCCGATCTTGTTTGTCAATAGTTTTGCAATTTTGTTTTACCTTTCATTGCTTATTAATGTTGGTAATCTCTAAATCTCAGTTATTCAAACGTAAATAGTGATATATTTGTGTTAAAGTTAGTTTTCTCCAAGAAAATAATCATAATAGTTTTTAAGTTCAATGCGTTTTGTATTCTTGGTGACACTGACCGTATCATCCCGTTTGATTCGCATGCGTACTCCATGTGACCGCCTGTTTCATCTAAATAGAAATTTTTAAATTAAAATGTTTTGCAAACTTACGTATAGGTAATTATTTTGGTGGAAAATCTTATTCAATGTGCCTCAATTCAGCTAATATTATATTGTATTTGTCATAACACAAAACACATTTGCTAACTTGAACCTTAAAAAATGTTATGCTATTAGTATTTTACATAGCAGTTGTTAGATCGATCGATCGATAATCAATCGTATCGTCAGAATTATGGTCTTCAGTTTAGTGCTTAGAAGACAGCGATTTTGAAATACTGCCAATTTATTCAATCGTACGACTTATCAAGGAAGAAAATATCCTTTGGGAGTTAACATAATATCAGCCGTAACATAAAGCATCGCAGAACAATCAAAAAACAAATAGTTGGTTGTGTTTCATTCTCTGTTGACAATTTTAAGTTTATCACACTCAATAAAATTTGTAATTACATATACATCTATCATAAAAAAACAGAATGATTGGCTATTTGTCCTGGATATTGTTTTACAGCTACTTCCCGGTCAAGCTGAAATTATCACATCAATTTTTCGACACTCTAGGAATATCAATCTCTACAGTTCTTTTTGTATTAAAGGTCTCGAATCCCTATCAGGCCTCCAAGTGGTCGTATATACGCCCACTAGAAAAAAATTGGAATTGTTGCAGAGGTTGTTACATTTCTTTGACTTGATATCCAAGACATTGTTTTTCACAGAAAATGGATTAAAGAACTGATATGCTTTTTCGTATCTAACTTTGATGAATGTTTATTTTTTCATTAATACTAATTTTTTTAACTCCGATATTGAACTTATAACTTGAATTTTAAGATTCTCCAATTTATGCTTTAGGGATTAGCTAATAACATACCGGCATTTGGGCATAATGAATTATCTGTTGGAAACAATAACATTGAGATCACCGAAAGTTCCTATCTGTGCCACTTTGTTTTTCAAATAGAAACGCACCGGCCGACATATGCAAATTTTTCTTCCAACTTGAACGTGATATTATAGCCAAGAATTTTGTTCGTATTAGTTTTTTACCGTGTCTTTATGGCACTGGAGATCAGATGTTTTAAGGATGGACAACGTAAAATATCCATTAATGGTCCACATTATTATCCACAAAGTTTCATAAAACTATCAACCACAACGTATCCATTTTATTACCACAAAACGATTACCCACAACGTTTCCAAATTAAAGCTCATGTAATCTGTAGAACAAATAGCAAAACAAAAACTCCATTGATCGGTAAGCATCACCATTTCCTCGTCGTAAATTAATGCCTTTGAGGTGTCCGAGTTTAGCAAGGCAGCGAATCATTCGCGCTGGTTCTCTAACCTAAACAAGAAATTGGGTCGTCTACCATGCTTCGTAGCTCGAACAGGACGCTGTTTTGCGGGATTGAAACAGCCTTCGCGAGCTTGCGGATAGGCCGCCCACCTCAGTCAGTCGCCCGTGATGATAACTTGCCGACTAGCAACGTCGCCACGAAGATTGTGAAGCCATGCGGTTTAGCAGAATGCCTTACGAATGGCAAGTCAAATAATGCACTTTTTTACTGATTTTTGCATTATTAGACTACATCTATTACTGCCTACAAGCGCATGCTAGGAAAAAAGTGGCTGTAGAGTTTTTATACTATTATACTCATGCTTTTTAACGCCTGTTTCGCCATTTTCCTGCAGCGAACATGATTTTTTTCAATGATGTCATTCATTTGAATGTAAATAAATAATACAGTGGGGTGACGTTCCAACGTTCCTAGTGGCGCACGAGCCCGCCAGCTACCGACTCAGGTAGCTGGCGCCCGTGCGCCACCCTGCGGTGTACAGACTATAATTATGATCATGAATCTTGTGGAATTAGGAAATATATGTCAGTGTGCCCAAGATAAATGTATATTCTGGCTGTAAGCAACATTTTTTCATAAGCCTGCATCACCGAAAGGGCAAACTTTAAATCATCATCGTAAATAAATTCCTTTGAGGTATCCGAGTTTAACAAGGCAGTGAATCATTTGTGCTGGTTCTCTAACATCGACAACCATATATTTCAGCGTCAGTCTTCCGGGTATACGTCGCATCGGTTAACTTTTCATGACAACAGTTTCGTCCTCTGTCCTGGAGACGTCCTCAGGCCGAGTCGATCTTTGTTGCATTGTGGCCAATATAATATATGCTGGTAGCCAGCTGAATAGTGGAAACGAGCGCTGAAGCCACCCGCCTATCAGAAGCAGGGAAAACTTCAGCCGGCCACCAGTATATATATCGGCCAATATGCATCAAGATATTACTTCACTTCTTCTCCAACATCATCATCGATTACGCGGGGGTTTTGCCGGTTTCCCTCACTTCTGGAACGACTTGCGGACCAATATCCATTCTAGTGGAAAAGAGTTCCAGAGAAATACGTATTAAAATTGCTGCTACATGCTCACAATCTGCACTGCATACAAGAAAAATGTAAACTTGAAGTATCACTTTGACAAGTCCTGAAGAGGAAATTTCCTGAACAGAGTCTATGCTCTTTTTATGTCTAATACTACAGAATAATTTGTAAATATCCCTTGTAGACTGGAAGCATTAAAAATAAACAATGTATTAAATAGATAATTTCAACGACTATCGACTCAACCTGAGGGTGTCTCCAGGAGAGGGGACTAAACTGTTGTCATGAAAAGTCAACCGACGCGGCATATACCCGGATGATGGACACTGATACTAAACGTCGCGATAGGTTATAGTATAATGTAAATATGTTACAAAACTCAGGCCAAAGTAATTAAACATGTGTGGTGAACCCATGTGTAATATTTGTATTTTCAATCGACCTTTTTACGCCGTCAATTAAAATAGCAGTTTTCACGCTTTTTACTCTCCAGCAAAACTTGCAAACTCGTCCCTGCGTCAAACTATTCCGTCCGCGAAACTCATTATATGAGGAAGCAGGCACCCTCGATGTACCGCAGTCACCAACCTCTGCCGCGTCCTCCTTTGTTATTTCTTTTTGTGAGACCTACTGGCCCAAAACTTTTTGCGAGCGAGAAGAGGGGAGAGGTGGAAAAATGTTATAGCACGCCTCGGTGTTTACATTTTTTCCAGCATTTCTTGTAACGTCATTATCTTAATTGCATTATTCATTCCTCTTCGCTTGCCCTCCGTCAAAACTCACTCCCGTCCCTCTTTCTCTCGCCCTCGAGCGTATTCAAAGCACTCAATGGCTGGGCTTGTCTCCGTGCCCATGTCGCCCTTTTAGTTGTTGTGTCCGTGTTGGCAGACAAGCGGCGGGGTCGATGAAGGGGCATGCCTTGGACATGAGGCCTCATCCGCGTCGTGTGCTGTTTATTTGTCGTCGCGAGAACGCGGAAGAGACGCTCGGCCAAACGTGGGTTGTTCCATTTTTTTGAATGGAGCTCTCCGCTTTAACGGCTCCAAACACTTGCAACATGATGTGCGGGTCGCAGTTGAAAATTTTGGGCTCAACCCTTTGAAACTACTTTTCAGATGTTATCGTTAATAAAATTAGTTCATTAATTTTAATGGAATATATTAGGACGGCAGGTAAATACCATTGGGTGGCAGGTTCGATGGGCAACGTAGGGTAACAACTAATCTAGCACATGGCTAAATCTGGTCGTATATTAACGTATGCTTCAGTAAAACAGTTGTACATGGTACCTATATGACTGTATGAACATCTTGAGCACCACATTTTAGGTTAACGCGCTCAGCAGTCAGGATATCAGGAAGAGGAGATGTGTGTTAAATTGTATTAACATGCTCCTTGCATATCAACTTAGGGCAACATTTAAATCTTTTAAGTGTTCCAGGAGTGTCACTTTCACTTAATGTCTCTTTACGTCGTGAACATGTCTCTCCTTCTTTTTCAATCACGCTTGGATCATACTCGTAATTGATGATGTCATTGAGTTTCATTTCAAATCACACTTATAAAACATCGTTTGAAACTCTGGTGCAGTTTTTTGTCCGAAAAACATTCTTAATTTGGATTCAACAGAGTGACTCTTGGTGTGGCGTACATCTCCTATTATTGTGGACTGGGCATGTTTAGACATTTTTAGAGTCGAAAATCATCAAAAATACGGTCACGTATCTCTTTCCCCGAGGGCCTCTTGCAGAATGTTGGTATCCGGAGTAGCATTTAGAAATTTCCCTTCGTTTCCCTCTCCTTCCGACGTCTTAAATACCTACTCCTTTTTCCCTCCTCCCACTCTTCTCCAGCTATCTCATCTCCTGGCCCCCTCAGAGTCGTAATTAATTCAGCCGTTTCCTAAGCTATTCGAAATTCCTCCGGAGAGTCAGATGAGTCGCGGGGTCGACTCTATTTCATGCGTATCTACTTATTCGTTGCTGCCTTCCCTCACGCGTAAAATAGTGGCAATAACTGCTCGCGATAGTGCGGGATTATGTGATAATCGAGTTAAAGTATCACAGCAGAACATATTTTTTGTTTTCTTGAAACAAAAGTCATTGAATACCAAGAACGCTGTTAATGACCAATATTGGCATGATTACCTATGCTAATCGCCAGTTCCAGTTATGATAATTTAAAAAAAAATTTATTAGTTTTTACTATCCAGTTTGTTTTTAGGAAATGCCAATATTACTGAAGCATACAAGTTTGCAGTCTAAATAATTTACGCTTCTTTCATTAAGTATTGAAATCGTACGCGGGTATTTGATGTGAAAAATACCTTCTATGTACAAATATTTATTTTCCTCTAGAGGCTTAATAACAATTATTTTTTATTTTAAAATTATTTATTTAATGCTTTAACTTGGGAAATATATTCAGTATTTTGTTATTTCTACCATTCCCTTCACATTAATCCTTCTAATTAAAATTGCCAATTACCGATTTCAAAAATTGCTGCGTGTATGCGATTATGTGTATGCTGAAGGTTTTCACGTTTTGGAGTGGATGAAGAGTAGAGAGACTGAAGAAGTGACTAGAAAGTTAAAGTAATTCAAAACCTGTCAGAATAGAAAACGGCGTGATACGTTGTTGGTCTCTCGAAAATATTGTAAAAATATTTCAAATTGTTTTTAAGGAGAATCGGGAAGTAGAATCGAGTGATTGGGGGCAGATTTTATCGCAAGCGAGGAAAAAGAGACTTTATGCTGTATTGACTGTAGATTCTTGCGCATGTTAGAAGGAACCAAAAAATGATTTTTGCCAACTATTTTAATGAAAGTGATAACACTTGACGGATATTGAGGAAATAAAGCAAAAATATGTATTTTTCACCAATATTGTCATTTATTTTAAATAAACTTTGGATATCAATGAACATAGGTAATTTATGAACAAGTAATAAGTTTTTGTTGAAAGCATGTATTGAAAAATATGTTTGCTGATTGAGTTTTATTTCATATTTCTTTCCTCTCTATATTTACCTCAAGTGACGTGTCATTAGTATCCGGGAAAGAATATACTTTTGTAATTGACAGTACTGCTAAATTCTACCCGATGAGCAAATTGAATATATAATACTATCAGATATCAACAAAGGATTTCTCTCGTGTTTATCATTGTTTTAGCTATTATGAGATCATGGGAAAAATTGCTTGCCTCACTATGACTACCGTGAGAGTCAATTATTCCGGAGTATGGTTGAGTAACCACAATTGTGAAAACAAAGTGGATCTAATGCATATGAAATTGCCTCTTGGGATAATCAGAAAGTTCTATTTTCCTATTGAATCTCAGAGGAGTCCCTAGGCGTCGAAGGCACGGACGCTAATCATAGCGAACATATTAATTCGCGATTTATTTTCTGGCGAGCATTGTGTGGAGAAATAAATCGACTACGAAAATTTGATCGTGTCATAAAATTCGTTAAGCCAATTAATTTTTGGAATTAATGGCTGGGCATCTTTGTAATTGAATAATAAAGTGGAGCGATATGTTCGAAATCAATAGATAGATCATGGAGCTATTGGAACGGCGAGAACTAGTCATTAATGATTCCAAATAAACATAGAACATCATCCTAGTTGGCAAACTTCGGTTTTAATTTAGGGTGAAATTAGGTCGTAAACAAAATAAAAAAGAATAAATTACCGGTTAAAATGTTTGGCTGTTAAAATATAGGAAAATTATCCCGCAATGCTTTCGAATAGCTTATCCATACTCTAAATTTATATTTACCGCATTGCAGTAAATTGGTAAAGTCTGACTCGCAAAGTTTAATTGAAAATATAATATTCGATAAGTTTATCCTCTGATGTTAGAAGTCGTTCGGCATCACATTAGCCTCGCCAGTCTTAAATTCACACTCCTGCACAAGGAAAATTGGTCCAGGTTTTTTTTTCAAAATAAGTTATGCGAAAATACATTTTCCCCAAACGTCTATTGCGAGCTAAGCATGTCCCGAAATCGAATATTCAATTATCTTCTTCGTTCTAAAGCCTTTGCAGTGGTGCATTAATTAATTTATCATTCATGACTCTCATCAAAACTATTCGAAGTACATTTAAGATATTTCTTCACCCACGCAGCTCATGCATGCATCGGCCGCCTTATTTTTGCAGCCCTCTTCTCTTTTAATTATGCTCGTCTATAAATTATTGAAACCTCCATTAACCTAAGTGTTTTCAACTTTTTGAGTTCATTTAAGTTCTTAATCAAGCAAATTGGCTAGACGGCAACGAGACCTCATCACGAAAAAAAATATTTCACCCTCAAGAATTAGTAAACGGCCACCACCTAGGCAAACTAATTTAATCCGGTCGTGATGAAAAACTGTACCGACCATTGCATTCGGTGTGTGGATTTTTCTTTGGAGTCTCAAAGGTGGACAACAAATGTACATTTGAGTGATCTTGATGCAATTCCGCAGCCGTGCTAGTAATGAAGATTATACAATCCTTTTCTCCATTAATTAAAAAGTCATTTCAACGCACCTTTAATGTTTAATGAACGTCTGCTATAAAAATTGGACCTCAGGCCAAGTCAGGATGGGAAATTGCGCCGGTCCAAAATTCTGGTTCTTGACGAAAACCTCACCCCTTCCTTTAATTATAAAATTTCCGCGTGACAATTGCCATAAAATGTGTTTACTCCCGACAACATGAACCATTTTAAGTGATCGCTAATGGAAATTGAGAGTTATGGTCGGGTACATAAAAATGACCTAGATGGAAGTGCAGTGGCAATGGAATTATAAGTTGCAATTTAATAACCTCCTTCCCCTTTAGTAATCTGCGTCGCATTAGCATCGTAATTAATCCACCCCCGCGCGCTGTAACCTTCCATTCCAGTTTCCTCATCTCGATCTTTTCCTTCAATTTCATTTCTTCTCTTCCGTCTTGATGATCACCTTGCCAGTGTTCACTCACTCTCAGTTGTCACTCATCTCTTTTAAGCCATTTTCATCGTAAGAAGCTCATCCTGTGCATCATGAAACAATTTCTGAGTTCCTTCATTAACTTTTTCGTTTCGCTGTTCCCATTGACTCCTATTGAAAATGTACTCCGTCTACTTTGTTCTATTGAGGAATTTGTGTTAGAAATTTTTTTTTTTGCTCTCTGCATAGTTCGGTGGGTTCATATTCTCGTTCTGGGTGCTGACTCACTTGCAATTAGTGCTGATCAATGTGGTGTCAGAGTTCACGGGTGCAGAATAGTAATTCTGTCTGAGCTTTACGTTTGATATTTTATTGTACTTGGGTGCGGTTTTATGTTCTTGGTTAGGCAATGGGCCCATGGTGGGTTCTTTGGGAGCTTTAGTACAAATTTTCGCCGTGGATGCGAAACTGTAGTACTGCTATGCCATGTCTGACAATGCTGGTAATTTTTTTCAGCAGGAACACCAACTTCGTTTTAAATAAAATCAGAGTTTTAGAGTAGGATAACATTATTTAGTCTAACTTGTACTGAAAAAACGTCTAGTGGAAATTATAAAATTTCCACTAGACGTTTACCGTCAAATATGACTTCTCCAGAAAATATGAACCATTATAGCTGACGCTAATTGAGATTGACATAAAAACGACCTAGATGACTGTGTATCATTTTTTTCTTCTTGTATAAACTAACAATTTTTATTAACTTGTACTAAAAAAATGGTGCTATAAATCATTCGATTTTCTCTTGGCTACACACTTCGCCGTTCTGCAAACCCCTCAGCGTAGACGGAGCGTTTAATGGGTTCGTTCCTTTACGCATCCTCTGGTCCCATCCTCTTCCACCCCTGTTCACGTTGAACTTTCTTCTTTGCCTCTCTCATCCAACCCCTGGCGCACCCCGTTTAACCTCTCCCTACGGCAACCACCTCAAGCGCCACCCTTTCGCTACCTCCTTCCTCCTCCGCGCCCCCATTGCCAAATAATTGCCTTAAATTTAATCCCAGGATTATACTCCACACGGCAGGGGGATTTCCTTTAGCCCACACCCCTATCCTCACCCCACCCATCCATTTCACCTCACACTTGGAGTCTGTTCACTTTCTCCCCTAATTCTCTTTCATCCACTCAGCCTTTCACTACTACCCCATCACTCTCTTGGCTATGCATAATATTCTGACTCCAAATTAGCGTCGCGGAATAAAATTTTTGTCTTAAAGTATACCATATATCTTGATTATCTGGTTTGACATCTCACTCATTGTGAATATTGTAATTGTATATTTTTCCATTGTAAATGCATATTTTTCTATTGTAAATGTTTATTTACCTTTATAAATATGTATGCATTGACTCTAACGAGGAGTTAGGCGGAGTAGAGGACTTTTAGAATCAACCCCGCCCGAATAAAGACATCTATATATCTATCCATGTATCGCAAGCTCTCTGGCCCTTTGAATTCGTCATCTTGATACCATATGGCAGGTTATTTACACCAACATACTACCTAGTAGATTGCCTTAGTACGTGTGTGGCGTGGAGTTAGGATACTTGAAATTTATGTGTAAGAGGATATGTATTAATATTAATTATGGTGTGCGTCGTAAGGTAGATTTTGAAGACATTTCTACATATTGTAGTCGTCACCACGGCCCAAGCATTTACTTGGCGATCTCGACTCTCAATTGGAGTCTTTTCACCATCTCCTCTAATTCTCTTTCATCCACACAGCCTTTCCTTATAACCCCGTCACTCTCTTGGGTGTGCATTATATTCTGATTCCAAATTAGCATAACGGCATTATTTTTTTTTCAAAAAGGACACCTTGCATCGCTAACTAACTCTACCGTTGAATTCGTCATCTTGATATCATGTGTCAGATTATTATCTGCATCAAAATATTACCACTTACACTGCCTCGTAGCGGGGGAGTTTACTTTAATTTTGAAGAGGATATGTATTATTAGTAATTATGGTACTATACTCAATACTTATGTGGCGGGGGAGTTGGCGTAAATGTTTAAGAGGATATATATTTTTAGTATTTGGTATGCGTCTTGGGTGAGTACATTATTCTGACTCCAAATTAGTGCTACGGAATAAGTTTTTCCGCAAAAAACACCATGCATCGCAGGCTCACTCTTCTTTTGATTTCGTCATCCTGATATCATATGACAGGTTATCTACATCAACATACTACCACGTAGCCTGCCTTGGTAGTGCTACAACTTGTTCGTATGCTTGTGTAGTTAACCTATCATATTATATCAGGATGATGAATTAAAAGGACGAGTGAGCTTGCGGCGCATGGTGTTCTTGGCGGCAAACATTTGTTTCCATGACGCTAATTTGGTGTCATAGTATTACACACACCTAAGAGTGTGACGAAAACTCTGGTGAGTTGTTTTATTATTCTCAGTGGCATAATTTGTACCTATAGATTCTTAGAAGCCAGTTTTTTATTACTCGCTCAATGAATGAGCAGTCGTATGAAAAATAATCTGTGTACTTTCCCAAAAGTCAGAGGAGTTAAAATATTTCTCATAAGAAACAAAAGATCTTCTTCATGTGGAGAGCTAACAAAAGGTCATTATCTCCATTATTATTCCAGAATTTGGTTTTTGAAAGACCGCAAGCACGGCCAAAATTAATTGAATGATTTCGTTTTATGTGGCTAATTAATTTCAGCATAATACTACAAAATCTACCTACACCTGTCGGCAATGCCGAAAGGTATTTTTAATTGAAGCCTAATTTTTATTTAGAGTGATTTTAAATGCAGTATCCGTGAGACATGATCCATTAAAAGGTTTTAATTGATATCTATATACCTTTCAAGCCGTAATGCCTCCCCAGAATGAACTACCTTTAACTTTTTTAATTTTTTGGCTAGCCGCGCACACATCGTGCATGTTCCGTATTTAAAATCCATATTGACTTCATTGTCAGCCCCGAAATTTTCTCACTTAACTTCTTACGTATTTTCCTATTATTCTATTATACGTAAAAAATTAGACTGAATTTTATTTTTGAAAGTTTAAATTTCGGTCTTAGAACACAAATTTACTGCTTCAATCCTCAAAGTGGGTAGAAAATTCCTATAACAATCTTCATGTCACTCCTATTTTTGATGGGAATGACGATAGGCCGACTTATCCCTCAAATTGAAAACGAGATTAATGAAAGACCCGATTAGGTAGGCAGCGAACCCGTGCTTAAACTAGTCGTATTCTCAGCTTTATGTATTCCGGTATTCACTTCACTCCTTCATTCCTTAATGGCACCGCTTAATCGCTTATATTATTTTAATACTTCTTATCTTTATTTTCCAGATTTCATACGTTATGTAATCCTGCTTTCACACCTTATATGCAAACGAAGCTTCTGGAGTCAAGCCTCATTTACCAATTCCTAGCCCATAATCATTGGGCTTCACGCATTTGTAATAGATGGCATCGACGAACCATGGGACCATGTTTCAGCAAAATCCATGAATCGGCCACAATAGGGAAGTTGCTGTTGTTATCCATACCCGGCATAACAGATTATGGAACGTACATGTATTTGCATACCTCCACGCGAGCCGGTATGGGTTCAAGAATTCTGGCGTCAGTTGTTTGGTGACATATGAACTTGTTCCGATAGTGTGTCTATGCCGGGTGATTCTCCTTAAATTTTATTATATTTTCGCTTTTAGCACTTGCAAAAAATGATTTTTTTCTCTTCTTGTTCAGTAATACATCAATATATATATATACATATATTAATGTCTAACTGAACTGTAAGTGTACACACACCTTGAAGAAAAGTGTATCTAATGGGCTTGAAAACGAATTGCGGCCCAAATTGATGATAAATTTACCACACTGAAATATCGTTCTTATGCTCAGATAACCGAGCATCACAATTTCTTATTTAATAGGTATGGCAGTAAATGTTCCATTGTGTAATGAAACCCATATTTTCCGGGGTTCATCAGCCCATATTTCCACTCCCGAGATAAAAATACCAATTATTATCCTCCTGAGTCCCCACGCCGTTGTAATTTCTCACCAACCATGAGAGCCGCTCTGCTATTATAGACGACCTATTTACACATTTAAGTTCTCCCCTTCCTACCAAGCGTGAGTTTAACGACGAAGCCTATAGAATTGTAGGCTTGTTGACCTATTTTAATGTAGATTTTGAAAGAGCTTGAAAAATTAAGAGACCTGTGTTTTTTTATACAGTCACATCAACATACTACCCCGTAACCCGCCTTAATAGGTGTGTGGCGGGGTGTTTGGGGACACCAGCCATTTGCAAGTGAAAAGGGAATGCTCTAATGAAATTAAGCTTTGCATTTATTGAAGTATTTCATCGCGCGGGGAAAAAACGAATTCCCACACCTATCCGTTCGGCAAAATATATCTCTTAAGTTATCGTTTACGCAGGACCTGTTAATGAAGTAGGGTTCTCTAAAGGATACCATTCTCAAATGTTCAAGGAATATAAGCCTAGCGTGTAGCCTCCGATTCTCTTGTGGCTCCCAATCTAATTCGTTTGACATCTGTGTAACGTTTTCTGTACGCCTGAAGCAGTTTTTGACGAATTACGCTGGTTTACTTTATATTTTATTAAGTTCACGGATTAAGTCTTTTTGCACAGGATCCCATATACCTTCTAGACCTACTTCTTTAGCTATTCGCGGCTAAAAATTAATGGCAGTAACCCTTTCACAGATAGTTTGATGATAACACGAACTCACGCTTTGCCACTTCTCCTCCACTTCTCGGTCCTGCGCATGGGTCTTGCATCGTTCATCATTGTGTACACCCTTGTGAGCGGTCTTGTGTCTAAATGAAAGGTTATCTCTAAAGGTGTGAATGAGACAGAACTTAAATTAGCGAGTCGCTAACTCACGAAATGGTTGCGACAACAACTTAAGAGGAAGCATTCCTTCCTCTCTATTTGTCAAATTTCGCCTACTTTGGTGACACATGACTGATTCTAAATTTACGTTCTCGTCTCAAGACTTGAAGGATATATAGATCACACCAATTTCATCACTTCTCTGTTTAATAAATTTAATAATTTTCTTGGTAAATTTTTAAAAGCGATATTTAAAAGCATACTTACCTGGATTTACTTTATATGCCCTGAGTATTTCCAGATGTTGGCTTTCATGTGAAGTGAGTAATACGTCATCAAACGACCGCTGGTGTGGGAGAAAAGTGTAATTGGAATAGTGATCATCCTCATAAGTCTCCACGCGAAAATCTCTTCCAACAACAGGTGCGAATCTGAAAGATTTCCGATTTATGAATTCCAAGGGTTTTGTGTAACATGTGTTATTTCAAGAATAAAATTGCGCATTTTGGGAAAAAAAATTTCTGCAAAATTTGATACTTAATGCATCCAGGTTTACGTGTGGAGAACACTTCATGCTATCTTATTCATTTTTGGTGGAGAGGGTGATTGTGGAATCCATCGTTTTATTGGGATTTGGCCGCATCCTAATATTCTCTCATTCCTGAAATATCCTCGACCATGAATATCCAGGAAATATGAATATAAATAAAGCTCAGTGATTTCTTGTTCTTTTGGACAGATTGTGATGCATAAATTGGGAATTACGAGAGTTAATTTTATATAATAATTTTCGCTGGCGCCTCTATTCTTCCATTGCTCCGTATGTGTTGGCTTAATATAATCATGCCTCGACTACAATAGTGTAATGAAATATTTAACACTTTATGTAATTACTAGTTGAAGTAATAAGTTTCCGTGAACACTTCTTCCAATAATGAAACGTAGTTGTTCCATTACGCTTGGGAACAACAATTTTATAGAATATACTATAAACGATTATGCCCCAGCAATTTCCAATTGCAATTCTGAAAACATATTAAAATAAACTGTGAATCAATGGCCATCCAACAATTAATGAAGGGATGAGGGAGGATATATAGAAAAAAATCTTTGCATGATGATGAAAACAACAAGTCTAAGAAGCAATAGCTGTTTAATGCTCCTCATTCTAGCTTGAATCCTAGCGTGCCCAATTTTTAGAAGTCAGTTAGATATACTGGTCATACCTTGCCCTTCCTTATGATGTGGAAGTTGATTTTACTGCGTCAGTCTAATTAAGAGAATTTTCCCTCCACATGCTTGCCAAAATAATTGTTTTTTGTCCTAAAATGTTCCCTTGAGCCTGAGTCGATAATTCAAATTATACATATTTCGCCATGGTGAAATAAATTCAAATATGAGTACTTTCCCTTAATTTGTGTGGTATTTGAGATTTTTATGGAAATAACGGCACCCTTAGTACTGAAACATTTCTTTAAGATAGCGAGGCTTCTTTTACAAAAAGGTTGTGTATTCCATGAAATTATAGTAAATTATGTATTTCTGCAAATATTTAATCAGCCATCCTTTTCTGTAACCCACTTTTAATTGTATTTATAAAAACAATGCCTTAGGAATCGGATGTTATGTTGTGTTGGAATCAACGTTAAATGTATCGTAATTTGTCTTGAGGCTGAGAGCAAAGTAGGTTTAAAATGTATTAATTTTTTCCAAGAAGCTGGGCGAGATGAATCCGTAGAATTAATTTTAAATTTGTCTTTGTCTTTATTCCCCCCTCTTAAAATTAATAATTGATATTTTGGTGGCATCAGAAAAGGAAAAATATCGCATTCATGTTAAACTCAAACGAGGCCGTAGCCGATTTTTTTTTAAGTTTGAGGACTCATTGGAACGTACGATTGAATTTTGGGGATGATCAATTCGACGGGACTGACTTAATACGGTGCCATCCAAATATCTTGGATGGTTTGAGCTCTCGCTCCCTCCCTTGCTAGTTACGTCGTTAACCTTGAAATAAAACAAGTAGGTATATGTCTTTTGTGGAGGAGAAGAAAGAATCATCTTAAGCCAACTATCTAATTATCGTCTTTTAAGATATGCGGCACGATGTGGTGGAAGTTCTTAATATTAGTTAAATGAAACAGTAATAATAATTGGGTAAAATTTCCCGGGATTCCCACCGGGTTAATTCTTTCATAATAGGCAACGTGTCAAGCTCCGTCTCGGCGCTCATCATCAGGGCCGAACATACACCCCTGATGGTGAGTGCCGAGACGGAGCTTGAAACGCTGGCCGTCATGAAAGAATTAACCCGGTGGGAATCCCGAGAACAGTTTACCCGAATAATTCGCCGGGAAAGCATAAAATCATATTTCAATGAAATAACTCCTCCCGATTTAGTCTAAAAAGACGTGTTTCGTTGTTACTACAATATACTCTACAAGGCACGTGATAATGTTGTTGTAACAACGACGCGTTTCGTGTTCGAATGAATCCTGTAGAAATATTGTAATGTTTCATTTAACTAATATGCCATGCCATATGCCATAATGAATGCCATATGCCATAATAATTAATAATACGTCATTTTAAAGAAAATTTTATTTCCAATACTGATATATTTTTTGTTTACTGAAAACTTCTAAAATCAAGACATGCGAGTAGAATAAATGACTCCGCGCGCCGTTAAATTAGCTGTTTTGTCAACTTCGTGAACTTTGTAACTCAACCTAGGGAAAACTACTTTGTCTACAACATTCTTCTTCCACAATAAGTTGCAAGCATTAATGCAGATAAATAAAACGCTTTTGCGTATTTTTAGAACGCAAATTTTGTTGTAAAATAACGAAAATGTTTCAACTCTATCTAGTCCTATATTTTACCCCGAAAGAGAAAATGAAATTGATAGAAACACTTCTTGATTTATTTTCAATTTTTCTATCATCTATAATATATAAAAATATATATATTTTTGAATGTTAATAACTTTAATTAATGCCATGTTGCCAAACGGGGCTGCGTGAGGCTAGTGCCGGTTACCAGGAAGCAAAGTTTCGCGCGCAAGACGTGGCAACGCAGCATTCGTTCGCTCCGGCGTATTTTTGTAATGTCCATATATAATCTACACTACATAAAACTCATGTATTTTCGGATCATAGAAAAATTGAAAATAAATTAGGAAGTGTTTCTATCAATTTCATTTTTTCTTTCGGGGTAAAATTTAGGACTAGATAGAGTTTAAACATTTTCGTTATTTTGCAACAAAACATGAATTATAAAAATACGCAACAGCCATTTTATTAATCTTCATTACTTTTTTCAACTTATTGTGAAAGATGAATGTTGTAGACGTGATAGTTTTCCCTAGGTTGATTTACAAAGTTCACGAAGTTGACAAAACGGCTAATTTTATGGTGAGCGGAGTCATTTATTGCGCTCGCGTGTCTACATTTTTAAAGTTTTCATAAAACAAAAATTAATTATGAATTTAGAATAAAATATCCTTTAAAATGACGTATTATTTATTATTATGGCATGCACTGAAGTCCAGATATAAATTTTACAAAGTACAGCGGCACATCATTTTGACGCCGACAGTAATCTTTTCATATCCATGTCTTTCTTCTCTTACACGACCTCAAAAATCTTATTCTCTGCAACTTATTCAAGCCTCCTTTTCCTTCCTTTGCATCAACTTGTCCTTCATCGATTGTTTTCATCATGCCATTATGCATCATATATGGCCGGTGAAGCTGCCTGCCATCTCCTTGTCTCTTCATCCTAAATACATCAGAAGACTCCTCTATTCTCCCTCTCTTCTAATAACGTCCCCATTACTCTCTCGATCGACCCATTTCAATCTCTCTGCTATTTAATGTCTCATTCTTGATCTCTCTGCTGCTTTCAATGTCCAATTGTACTGAAGTAATGATACGTTCTGTAATTAGCACCTGGTGACTAGTTTTCTTACTTGCATGCAAGTACTTTCAGCTGTCCTTTCTTAATTAGAGTATCCTCTTAGCCCTTGATATTCTAATTACTCTTTCATCTTCCTTCTTCCATCGCTGGTTACTCTGCTTGCCATGTATCAAAACTCCTTCACCCTTTCAATCTTTTGGGTTTCTGCTGATGTTTATCCTACTCTCTCTCTCTTAAGTATTTTATTTGGTCTTGAACGTTACACTTGGTGTATGTTAAAAAGTTTACTTTGCACGTTTTATGTTATTTTTTTAAAAGCAAACTTGCATCCCTCTTTTGTTCTAATTTGACTTCATATAATTTCAAGAGTAACTTGACGATGTATTTCTCTTCAAGTATTTAATGTTTGTTGAGTTAGATGGAATATGAGACTCTCCAGTCCATACCTTTCCCAAAATAGACAAATTATTATTATATTATAGTACCTTAGCCAATTGATTATGGATTCTTTTCTTAAACGCAAAACCTTTTTTTTCTAGCATCTGGATATGTTTCCGCTGTATTTGCAGAATAAATTTTCTCATTGTTTTCATATATTATTTCATATTTCTCTTCTATATGTATATTTATTGCATGCATTTCTCATCTTATCGGTCATAAATGCTATTTTGTTTCGGAAAGACAGGAAAACTACCCTCGTCTGTATTTATGGGAATATATTCTGATACGGTGGAAATTCTATATAAACGTACCTATGCATTAAGTTTCCAGATCATTTTTCCGTACCCCAGGCCTGGAGAAAAAATTCTTCATTCATTCCTGTGCGGAAATGAAAGCTTTTCCCTCCCCAGGCGTCTCTTTCCTCGCCCTTTGCCCTCCAGGGAATTCCCTCATATTTCTTTCGCGTTCCTCCGGCATTATACGACGAGTCCTCATTCCATCAAAATTTCCCGAGTTCTCTCTCCTCAGATCCTCGAGTATTTACATTCTCCAATATAACCCGCCAGCCGAAGTGCTTCATCAGCCCTGGTATGCGCCGCCTCGTATGACGCTGCTGCTGCGGCGGTAATTTGTGTAACCGTTAAAGGGTTTCCGAGATCACCCGCTGCCGCGCTGCGTGAAGCTCTCTCTGCAGCGCCCTCTCTTCTTCTTCTTCTGTGTGCGTGGATGCTTCACGCAGTTTAAGTGCTTCTCTCCCCTCTCCCTCTGATAAAGATGGAATTTCAGTAGTCTCGCCTCCCATTTCACGCTCAGAATTCATGCATGCGATCAATCCGCGGCTTATTCTAACCGCAGTTTACACAGCGCAGTACGCCCGTGACTGAGGTTACCGTGGACCGTATGTTAATTATGTGCCCCGATATGTATTAATATGACTCTGCTTGCTGCTAACTGAAGCCCAACAGGAATTGCACTGGCTAGCGCAGCATTGCATTTCTAATATTAAAATCATAATTTTTACATTAAAGGATGACTGGTTTGTTTACGGTAGCTGATGGCTACCTCGGAGTAACTAAAACGGTATTTCGATTATTTAACAGGAACTAACACCGCAAAATACATTCATAGACCACCTTATTTCCACCATTAGAAATTAAATTGCATTTGCATAAGTTTATGGCTTATGAACATAACTTACAGAAAGTTCCGAAAGCAATTTAAGTTATTGTTGATATCACAATTACCTTCTCCCCCTTCTGTAATGCAGGGGCATTAATACTAATTTGAAGCCTAACTTGCTCACTAGTTTGGTGAAATTGCTTGCTATATCAACAGTATCCCGCAGTTATGCTTGTCACCAGGCCTTGATCGTTTTAACCTTAGAATGACTCGGCTTGTTACTTAGAGGTAGAAGAAAAACCATTCAAAAGTCAAAATTTTTATAAAATTAAAAATTTTTCAGACAAATACGCTCTAAATGCCCAAACAACAGTCAATAAGTGGTACAATCTAATTCGTTTCCGCTTTCTACTTGTGTATAGTTGTCTAATATGCCGGTAAAGAGTAACTTTTTTCCAAATACAAAGTACTGCACTACAATAGCCACACATTCTCTCAAAGCTAATACAATGCGAAATTACCGTCATAAAGTATTTTTCTCCTAATTGGTTTACAGAGCATTAGTACCCTGTACCCGTATGCTATGTTTATTGTGGACTTTGGAAGAATATCGCATTCAATGGCTTTTTTCCTCAAATTTTCAGCAGACTTGCGAATAATAGGGTTATTTATTTTATATAATCCAGGGTGCGTCTATATCATCAAATATAATTTTTATTTCAATGGTAAAAAATTATACTGTCGGAAATTGACACAATAATATCGAAATTCATAGCTAGTCCGTTACCTTGCGGAAAATTCTGGTCTCAGGTTTCCTTAAGGTTGTATATATATATCCCTCCTGTAAAATGCCTAAATATCTTCCACTATCCATCTCTTATATCCACAGTAAATATGTGAAGAATAATGCATATGAGAAAACTGCATCCTATGTACGACATTAAAATAACGTGGTGATTTTTAAAGAGGCTTCATGTAAATTATGAAATTTTTCCTTCCTTAAAGAATGGAATCAATCCTCTGAAATAAAAAGGAGACTTCGTTCATTATCAAGACCTCTATGGTTCGAAACATGTCGTACGGACAAAATAATAAGTGGAAATCAACCAAGTCTCCTTTTCACTTTCGAGCAATAACTTCCACATAGTTGAGCCTAATACAATTGAACGAATGGAATCTAATCTTTATTAGAATCATTTCCACCCAGAAAGTGTTCTCGTGTGTACTTGCAAAGTAGTCGGTTTATTTAAAACCTTTTGTGCGTCGCGAGGAGGCAGCAAGCAGCCCGGGGTAGTTAACATCTTTTCCATCATCGAGATGGGAACAGGAACTTGTCAACACATTGATTTGACCGGCGAAATTGCTCCCAGAACCCCTCGTCGCATTCTCCGTGCACTTCCCCAAAAGCCTTAATCATTTGCGACGGAATAACGTCAACGCGCGCGCTTCGGAACATGATCGGCTGCAAAAACGACCAATATCCCTCTCTCGCGGCATCCCAATACTGATTGAACACAGTCGGCCCAACGCTCCTTCCCCTCATTGCGAAGCTGTCCGTATTTCCCAAAACGCATCCATTACACACAGTAAATAAGAAGTGTAAATTCAACTGCCGTCCTCTACGACCCCTCGGAGCAAAACAGCTTAGGGATCATCCAATTATCCTAGCAGTGCTAACCTCTCCGCGCGGCCCATAATCTCCGTCGGAAGAAACGTCGGGTAACGACATTTTTGTCCTTTCGCGTAGTCTCGGGAATCGTTCCTCGCATTCGTCCTCGGACGTTTTGCGCATATATTTCATTTAGCGGACGTTGGCAAATCGTCCCGACCGTGAGTGTATTCCGTATTGCTACATTGAAAGATTGCTAGACTGGTCGCGGCAGCATGTCAGACTGTATTTCGTGACTGAATGCGATCTACTGCAGGCCTACGATGCGGTTATTGTCGACCTCCATCCATGAGCCGCGAGATTTATTACATCTTCTTCTTGGAGATGCAGTCAATTTGGAACCCTGAGGCCACTTTAATTATTGTATTCAATTTGATTTGGTTAATTCAGATTAGACTTTTTCTAAAAATAAATTATTTTATCATGTGACATTATTTTAAAAAAATAACAAACAATCTTCAAATCCATCGCGAAGTTAGATCTTGTTTTTCCATTCGTAGCACGTTGATGGTTTCGCTTTTTTAATCATTCTAAGGTATAGGTTATTACACGTAATTTTATATTTCTATACGTTTATCACTATATTCTCACTCAACTTTATGAAAAGTGACCCCATGGCATGGGTCTCTGCGAATAAATATTGACACTGGCAATGATCTTGGCACATTTGTTTGAGTGATATGTAAATGTTCTTATAAAATTCAGTGGAATTCGAATCGAATATTAAACTAGCGATAATTATTACTCAAGTTACCAGGTAATAACTTTACCGACGATATGCATCCGTCGTGTGTAGCAAAAAAATGTATCTGGTACCTAATGGAATTCTGTTTCCAATCGTTTTTACTTAAATAGTAATAATAATCGTTTTTTCTTAATAGAGCCTACATTTGCAATCTTAAATTTTTGAGTCACAAAAGTATGCTCAATTATTAATTAAAACAAGTGGATATTATTGAACAAAGCCTCATCTGTAATTCGCAGTTAATTCGTAAAAGATGCTATTGCGACAAGTGGGTAAGCCGGATTATTTTTCGGGAGAGTCGCGTCCTATTCTTTGAAGGTAGGAATAGGTTAATGTAAAATAATTTCTTGGTAAATTACTTAATCATTTAAATAAAAAATAGATTGAAAAATATTGAAGTAGGTATATTTTGGACTCCCAAATTCCTAAGCGACATCAATTTATATCAAATCCGGGTCAGGCATTTGTATTTCCCCTGGGAAATTGGTGACGTGTTATGTGAATCAATTCTCCCTTTCAACCCTCTCGTTATCTTGTAGCATCGAACGTCGCTAAAAAATTATTTCCTTGGTGATTCTCCTCATGAATCAGAGCATGCATCAAGAAACGGCCAGCGTTTGAAAGACGTCGTGAATTTTAACTTTAACGCAAGAAGCCGGTCCATCATTTCCTGATTACATTTCAGATGAGAATGTGCCTGAAGCGATCCTAAAATACGTAGAAATACATGCTGGGCTTCCAGAAAATTATATATATGTGATATTTGTATGGCACAGTATTTCATGCCTCTTTTGACTGAAAAAACGGGCACAGTAAGGTTTGATGGAGAGAGATGAATGCTCAATTGCGGGACTTTCTTTCGAATTTCTCCCTTAACGAGCGCCCGGGGAGTGGAAACAGGAATAAAAAAAATCGGCCCGTAATATTTTTAGAACCTTCGAGAAAGGAAAATGGGGAGGAATTCGATGTAGCAAACCCATCTTCCCCGTGGGATTCCGAGTTCGCCATGAATACGATTTCGGCGGTAATTCCAGAGCAATCCATTCTCTCTCTCCTTTTGGGGTTAGGGTTAAGGGCAAGGGGAAGAGGATAAGTCGAGTGAGGGTGTTCCTAGCATCTTCTTTTTTTTCTCTCCCCGTCTTTTGTGGAAAAACTCATCTTCTTCGTCACTCCGCTCGGGACTTATCGGAGTGCTTTTGAATTAGCGGGCTCTCCTAGCGAGGTTAAAAAAATACCAGCGGTTCGATAATGCAATAGGGCTGTGGTTTCTCGGCAAAAAAATTGGGCAAATCCGCTACCGAATGGCGTATTCCCTGGCTCGGCTTAGATAGGAGAATATGATTTTCGAAATCACGAAAATTCGATAAAGCCCATATTCTTGAGGTATCACCGCGTTGTTAGGTGAATAACAATTCCTTTTCGGGCATGCGGCGTGACATTATCATAAAACCACTTTATAGTGCTCTCTCTACCATAAATCATCAGCTGTTACTAATTAAAAGTATTATACCAGTATATTTATCATCTATTTACATGAAAAAGGATGTCTGCTTGTCTTTCCGCAATGTGTTTCTGTACGGCTGCGCGGATTGAGAACAAAGTTGGTACATAAGTACATCTCAAGCTCATAAACCTCGTAGTGCTACTTTCGGTTGCGTTCGACGCATCCTTTCAGTTTTCTCATTACCATTTGTTACGTCACATCGTACAAATTCTGCAATTGGACATCCTGCCTGGTAGTCAAGCTTCTTGATATACTCAAAGAGAAAACATAACTCAAAATATTTTACACTAAGCTATTAATCCTCACTGTGCAAAACGTTTTGCTGGGGTATGCGTTCACAAAACGTTGTTGGTCAACGCATGTGCCCACTCATTATGATGAATGTTGTGGAGCGGGGTATAATTTTATTATATTGCTTACTGCTCAGCGTCTTTCCCTCACAGTTTTACTTTTTGAGTCAACCGTGGGATACTTTGGGGAGGGGGAGATTCCAAGTTTCCGACTTCTCTGGGTAGGTACTAACCTTCCCGAGCCACGCCGGGTGGCCTGTTAGAATACTATAAAATATGCCACTTCAACTACGAATGTTCATATGAAAAGGAAATTCATTTATCAATAATTCAAATTTATTGTCTAATATCTTTTTTGGGTTTGTTTTCAAGACATGTAATTTAAAATATCTATGCATACCATTACATTCGCCATCCGATGTTGAGGGCCCTTCTCTGTTTATTCTTTTACTCTTGTATCTTTCTTTTAGAGCTAATGGACAGTAATTCTCTTCCAGCTAGGAAAATGGAATTAATGTTTATTCTCTGACTCTGTTTATAAAGTAATATTGTTGTATTTTTCCACAGAACTTGATCCAATCATGAATACGTTATTATTTTATCACTTAGTTCAGCTGTTTTACACATTCATGGAGACGCATCTTATGCCACATTTTTATTCTAGGACACATTTTTCTCCAAATAATTTATTACCACACTGATAACGCTTGTCGTACTCAGTTGAAATATCCTTCATTTGTGGCATTTCATAACTCAATCTAACCTTCTCTAGCCAAGAAATGCATCTGATCAATTTCTTGGCATCTTCGTACGTCACTGAAAACAATTGGTCGCAATAGGAGATGCGCACTTATTTGAAGTCATTGAGGTTTGAGAGATGTAATGAGTTAATAGGCCGGCGTTAGTAGAAAATTTACCAGTTGTTGTGTATAGAGGGGAAGATCACATATGGAAGGACGAATCGACGAAGGAAATCCAGCGCAGTCATTGGCTGTACATGCATTGTTTGCGAATTATTTACCGTGGATTCGTATCACTAAGCGCATTTGAAAATGTAAATAGCTTTTTTGATAAATCTTTATTACCGTCGGAAAATTCAGCCATGTGTGAATACAAATTATGCAAGCAGCCAACCTCTTCGACGAGTACCCATAGATGTTGATCATCAGTCGCCCACCTTGAAGGGACATTATGCTGAGGAACTGCCTCAGTGGGGCATCATAGTAGGGCTGAATATTGTCCCTTCGTCCATGCGGTATCTTACACAAAGGACATGGTAGATATATGCTAGTAAAACCGCAGAATACTTGGAAAAATTGGTTATATGCCACTTGCAGTTGAATTTCCCTCATATTCAGAATCAAAATTAGTCCTGTTCCATTCAGAATTGTACTTAGTGCTTGTTCTGATATCGGTTGCGCACGTAATTGAAGTAAGGTGGCTTTATAATTTATGTCAATTCAACTATGAACATTCATATTGAAGGAGATTTTTTGAATCAATCATTATCTAATAACTTTTCTGGGTTTAGTTTTAAGATATTTAATTTAATGGTCTATACACGCCTTTATATCCGCTACCAGATGTTGAGAGTCCTTTGCTTTTTATACTTTCACTCGTGCATCTCATTTTTGGCGCCTTTGGAACGGTATCTCTCTTCAAACTAGAAAAATGGAATTGATGTCTCTATTCTGTACTGAATCACTTTAAAATCGGATATTATGAATGAATGAGTATCTTTGGGTATTTCATTTCTCATTATTTGTAATGAAAGGCATCGCTTTTAAAGCTGATTTTATCAAGGCAATTATCTCTTCTTTCTTTCAACTAGCTCCCCGCACATTATCACTTTAAGTATCTACAAGTCTCTTCCAGACCATCTTCCCCTGATGCAAAAGACGCACTCGTTACAGACAGATTCTCTTTTCTCTCTAGCACTATACTTCCGTCCTTCCTCTCTTTGTACTTAAGCCGATCGTGACCTACTGCTAACCTACGTATTCTCTCGGTTAACTAAACTCCCTACGTCCTCTTCACTGCGCTCCGATACTTTTTTGACGATCTTAAATGAGTGTCTCTTGACATCGTTTGTACATATTACTCGAACGTGTTTCACTCAAAGAAGTAGTCGCATCTCTAGTCTTTCATATCAGCGAGACCGCAGTCTGCCTGTACTCGTCGGAGTACGGTTAAATCTCTGGAGTGAAGAGTCTGTTGTACGGAGACTATAGCGGAGTGTCGACTTTTGCCTGCCATATTAAAGCACTCGCAGGTACTAAATTGAAAACTGTTTCATATTTTACCTTGAAAATCACTAATTTAGACCTTCAAATTGAAGTTTTTTGCGTAGGTGAGGTTAGAGCCTACCAAAGTCAGAGAAATAGCAACAAAATACGTAATATTCAGCGTAGAGCGCCAGTTGCTATCTCTGGGTCCATCTCAAGTGGGTCACGCGGGATTCCAAAGCAGTACCCCTCTGTCCAAGGCCAGATGGAATATCCATAGGCCTCACGCTCTCCCTCTTCGTCCCATCAATATGCATGAAACTTGTATTTCACTCTTTCAAGCTGTGGATATGACTAGCGTATATTCAGTGGAAAAACTATAATTTGTAAATGCAATTGACAGACACACTATGAGAACCTTAAAGCATGCTCGTAATACTACTTTTCCTAGAATCACTATTTATTTTCATTTTCATCCGCCAGAATTTGCTTTTTCCCTGACCATTAACATCGGAAGGTGCACTTGTCTCAAACCTGAAAAGGGTTTCATGTTCATGATTAAGTATGCAGAATGCCATAATAGCAATATCTATAACTTATAGTAATAAAGGAATGTATTCCTCGTTTAAACACCACGATGAATACTCTGGTTGAGTGTTTGTTTCTTGACGGTTGAAAGTTCTTGCAAAAATGAGATTTCAGGGTTAGTTTTTAACTCAGTGAACCTCACAAACCTCGCTTCGATAACCTTAAAAGCAAGTCACTATTTCGTCAGGTTAACCTTCCGTTTGAACTTTATGAGTGGAATTTGTTCCTGCATTCATTTGCCCATATTTTGTGAATTTCGCTTCTATAATTGCCATTTTGTCCTTCCGTAAGGCATTTGATTTTACGTACCGATGATAAATTTGTGGAAGTTTGGTTATAACGGCGTAGCCTTACGTATACCATTGATACCATAACAACTGAGCTAACATCACCACATACTCAGCTTTTGCAGAGCCAGGAAGTTTATTTCCTATTAGATAACTGCCTGCATTGATGGGCATATAAATTTGTGCCACTGCTTTGTCACCGTCCTCTGTATGAGTTCATGTCTCTCTGTTTCAACTTATATATGTTCTTATGTTTATAGTATTAACTGCTGACAGTGTGTGGAAGTTAATATGTTATCCAATGCTAAAAATATATGCATTAGTGCTAATTTTATATAGCCAATTGAGAGCACGATGACCTAATTCCACATTTATCCGAAAATATATCCTCCCAGACGTACCTATGGGAAAAATTACCAGTAATCTTGCTCGTCACTGATAAAAAGTTATAATGCATAAAAAATGTCTAAGTGGTGTTAAAATTTTTGTACAAATCTGAAGGTGGGATTTCAGAGTGCGGCGAAATGAAAAGCAATGATTATTTTTTAGGAAGAATATCTAAATTTAATTTGAATTCATGGGATACATTTCATTTAAAACAGCGGATATGCGGTCTTTTTAGGAAATATCCTTTTTAATTCCATCATTTTCGTAATCCATACTTATTTCAATTTTGAATTAGCACTCACACTCTTCAAATGAAAATTTAAAAACACTTTTTTTAACACTTTACATAAAGAAATATATATTGAAACACATCCTTAGTCGTCGTTATATACACGCTTGAATGAATATTCTGGTGTAGTCTCCAAAATAGTTTTAAAGGGATAAAAATTTATCAATTTGCCAGCTCGTTCTTTTTTAATTTTGAATTTAAAATTATTGAACATCATTTAATATGAATCCAAATAATAAGTAAACTGTCCACAAAAAATATCTATCATCCCCGTGAATAATTTTCAAGTGGAGACCTTAGCATGCCCGCCAATATCCTTTCCACGAGTGACGATATGAGTTCCGCTTCAATCACTCATAGCCCAGTTGTTTTCTAGGAAATGTAGTCATCCTGTGAAGCCGATAAAAATCTAAAGTCGTCCACTCATCGCACATTTACTCAAGAATTTCCTCATTCACACAGATTCACAAAATTTATCACTGTTACCTTCCTTGGAAATCACATAAAATTGATCGAGGTTCTTGTTATACCTTAGCTTTATTTTTTTATATTCGTGCAACGCTTCCATACCATCACTCTTTTGATCCACTACCAAAATAGTCCGAGGAGGTTTTTTTAGTTGCTCCCTTAGCCATAATGGTCTATCTCTCAACCTTACTATTCTCACTTATACGTTAATCTCATTAGAATTAAGTCCCAGATTTTATATCTTATTACAAAAATTTTCAAAATCACGGAGGCAAAAAGAATCTAGGAGCCAGGAGAAAAATTCAAACTGGAACATGAAAGATGCTTTTTTACAACACCATGAATTTAGCAGTATTTACATGAAGATACTCCAAATTGGTTTGATTTTCTGACGAGTGTATTTAGCCATTTTTTGCTAATATGAAAAATTAAAAATCCATCATTTTAATGGGTATATCGTACTCTCTCACCTTGGAGAGTGGAACATACGTGGCATAATTCTCATTTATCAGGTTTCTGCACGATCTTTTCCTTAGTTTTGATCACTTTCCCTAACTCCCTCGACGCCTGAATAAAAACCTCTTGCTGACACTCTATTTACACTGTAGATAGTTGGGAGTATCTCTTCAAAGACCTGATCGTCTCAGGTCGATCAACATTTTACTCGATTCGGATAAGGGAGTAAAACTTAACTAATGATTGCACTCCCAAGTCCCAAAAATCGTGCGGACCAATGGTAAAGCCCATTGATATCACTTTCCCAACATCACTCCAACACACTTCCTGCACTCATCACTTTTTCGTATCATGCGCTGTAACTCATTTTTCACACGAAAACATCATATTCACGTTTACTGCTCTAGTATTCCCCATCGCATAGACTTCATTGCATTGATCTATGTAGAACATCTACAGTATGTTTTTTTGCCCGTTTAGTGTTTCTTACATATTCTTACTCCTCGGAAAGAGTTTACCATTGACCGGATTTGCATATTCGTCACTTCTGTTTACCTATAACACGTGCCTTAATAATACACCCGATATAATCTCAGGAAATTATTTTCGCTGCGATAAAATTGTGACTCACAAAGTTCCGGCCAGGCACCCCGTTCCACGAATACTACTTCCATCGGGTCCCTCGTGTGGATGGAAGTCAGACACAAAAGGCGACGATGAAAATTGAGACGAATCCCCTTCTTCGTAAGTAAAGTTTTTTTTTCAAGCCAACAGAAGTCTTCAAAGGGACACAAATTCCGCTGGTAGGTTGCTGACTAGAGGTGGAGGCGGAGGCGTTGGTATCTCCATCAGCACCGAATCACCACCAGATGTCCTTCCCGATTCCTGTTCCTCTCCTTCTGACCTTCCATTCCCACCCTCATCGTCATCTTCCTCTGACATAGTGCCCTCAGGGAGGGATAACTTAGAACTCCCATCCGCGGTAACCCTGGGACCCATGTTGTCATAGTGCGGCCCTACCCTGACTATGGGACCCGTATCTACCACGGCTGCCGATACCCCCGCCTCTAGCACTCCCATGGGTGTTTTAGTTCTTTGCCTTCTAGGCAAGGTAGCGAACACAGAAGGACCTCTGCTTTCTGAGACCTCTCCGCATGTGGCATCTTGGAATGCTTCGTCTCCCGAGTATTGTACTGGCGCTGGGATCGGATACGCTCTGTAGCCGTGCTTGGAATGTGACGAAGGCATTGTGCAATGCAGATCCTGATGATAAAAAGGTGCGTGGAACGGGTAGCCCTCATTTGTTGTCGACGTGGCTACGCTCACCGCTGTGGGTCCGGAGGCGGCAGATTTCCCTTGTTGTTGATCTATCTGACCACCACCTGGAACCCCTCCGGCTGTTCCGCCTTTTTTACTCCTCCGCGGAATATCAAGTAAATCGGGGTATCTCTGCGCCACAGAGTTTGGGTCCTCCGCCTCTTGGCTTACGGAAACTGAGATGAAAATATTCCCGAACGCTCCAGTGGGCAAGCCGGAGGAGAATTCTGGAGGTGGAGCCAAAGTGGGTCCGCCCCTCGAAGGAAATGGCCCGGTGATGTGACCGGGAAAGTGACCAGACGTCGCAGTAGCGGCGGGGTGAGGGATAGGCGATTCCACGACCGTAGGCCCCGTGTGGTGCGACTCGATAGTGATGTGAAGCGGGGGAGGACCCTGTGGTACATGCTGTGGATGTCTGCTCAACGTCTGCTGTTGGACTTGCTGTTGAGCGAGATGCTGCGGATGTTGTTGCTGCTGGTGTTGGTGCGCTGTGCTCTGCGCGTTCTGCGGCTGCTGTTGTGCCACGGGCAATATTATGTGCTGCGGGTCGACCAGCTCGCAGGTCGACATGTCGCGGCTGACGTCCAACAGCTCCATCTCGGTCTGAGAGGTGGCGTCAAAGCTGGCGCCGGCAGAAGCCCTCTCCGCGCTGCTGGCGTCCAGTAGTTTTTTCTCCTGTTCCGTAAGACTGGAACTACCGGTCAGTATCTGGCCCCCTTTTCGCTTCCTCTTGCCCCCTCCACTCCCGCTCCTCCGCCTCAGGACGGTCCGGCGTCCGCATAGGCAAGCGCACACGATCGCCCCACTCAGAGTACCCAAACCCGCTGCAGAAGCGCCCGCCAGGATCCCGGCCCAAACAAGCCACGACTCGGCTTTGCTCAGGGTCGTGGCCACCACTACTTCTGGGAGTAGTAGGGAAACGTTTGCCGAGGCTATTCCGCCGGAATTGAATGCGACACAAGCATAGTCGCCGGCATCCGTTTCGGTTAAGTTGGAGATGGTCAAGTTGGTCCACTTCTCTAGTCCCGTCTCTTCCTCGACTAAGAGCACTTGGTCGGCCACTATGTCAACATCCTCGGGGTCGGTCGAGTCGTTAAATGGCGCCCACGGGGGCAGAGTCTTCCCACCGAATAGCCATCTCACTTCAGGTTCAGGGTCTCCCCTCACGTAGCACCCTAACGTGGCGTTCCCGCCCACCTCACCCTGAACCATGCTCTCACTCAATGACACTTGGGGGGAACACGCAAAGTCCATTGCTCTTGTATCCTCCCACGGGTGATTCGCGAGTCTGTCGGGTTCCACACATATCAAGGGAAAGGAATACAGTTTGCTCGAGAGAAGCCATGACCGAAAGTCTCTCAGCTCACAGTCACACCGCCACGGGTTACCGTCCAAGGAGAGTGTCTTTAGTCTCTTACACGGCATAAAAACCGATTCCGAAAGTCTTTTTAACCTGTTATTGGCCAGATTCAATGTCTCTAAGGCCACTAAGTTGACAAATGCGTCCCGATGTACGTGCTCGAGGTGGCAATGTTTCATTTCTAACGTCCTAAGGTGAGGTAAGGAGGGGAACTGTATCCGCTGCAGCTCCGTGATGGGATTTGCATTGAGGGTCAACACCCGAAGGCGGTCGTTCCCGGAGAATGTTTCCGGATGGAGAGTAGTGATCCTGTTATCGGACAGGTCCACTTCGACGAGTATGGTGAGGTCTCTGAATGCGTCTCGGTGCACTTCTCGAATGCCCGCACCTCTAGCGAACACGCGCTGCAGGTTGAGGAGACCGACCGAGCGAAACGCGTCCCGCGGGAGGATCGGCACGTCGTTGCCCGCCAGGTCGAGCACCTGGATGTCGGCATTAAGGGTCGCGGGGACGGCGGTGAAACCGGCCTCGCGGCAAAGTGCTGTCTTCTTGCCGGAGATCCATTTGCATCTGCAGCTGGCTGGGCAGTCGGTCCAGTCAGGAGCAGCAAAGGCGACGAGGCCCCCGGAGGCCAGTAGGAGGACGACGAGGAGGCGGGCGACCAAGGCTCTGGTCCCCACCCGTGAGCCTCCGCGTCCTCCACCCAATGAACCCCCGCCTCCCGCCACGCCATTTCGCTGGGGTGCGTTGAGAGGTCGTCCGCGGATGTTCGACTTCCTTCCGGGTGTTGAAGTCTCCGGCGACCGCGCGTCCTGCTGGCGGCCTTGGGGGCTCTGTAGTCCGCGCTCTCGCGTCCGCTTGGTCGCCATATTAGCCGGCGTCGTGCGCCGACTGTCCGGGTGGTGGGGGCCCGAGTTGGGCCCGAGCCACGAGGCCCGCCCGGCCCGCAGCTATTTGGCGCCGCGGCGCGTCCCGAGTCATCGTGCGGTGGCGGACGACGCCGCGACGCCAGCGCTGCCGCCGACGGCGCCACCGACGCGGCCGGCTTCAGACACGTCTGCCGTGTGATGCCAGCGGGATAGAGAGGTAAGCATCGAAGCGGAGACTCCTTAGAGTAGGGCCCCTGTGGGAGAAAGAAAGAGAAATGTCAGTAGGGCACACTTACAGATTGACTCAACCTTATTAAATAATTTATCATTTCATTTATCACCTTCCCATTCAATTTTGCATTTAGCAAATAAACCCCAAAAAATCTGTTGTGTAAGCATCAGAGTTATAATAGAGTAGTTAATAAATAGTACCGTCAAGATGACAGTGTTCATTAATTACCTCACATTTATGTGAAAAAACGTTTCAGGAAATGATTAAGTTTTTTCATGGCAAAAATCTAGCATGCATATGCATGTTAAGTAGAGTTTGCAGTGAATTATTGTTTAAAACGCGACACTGGTTTTTCCATTTTTGTCGCAAGAAATAGCATGAGTAATAATCGTTGTTGATGGGCATTGTTTTCATTATTTTATTCACCTTACGATAGAATATTAACAGTTCAAGTGATATTATTTCTCTTTTTTGGAAAGATTACAACTGCGAAGGTAATATTGGGGAATGTTTTACTACGCATTATAGCATATTATTATTCTAATTGTATAAACATCGCTCTGGTTCACCTACTGTTTTGGAACCGATCCGTCATCAGCCCTGATTTTTATGCGATACTGGGAGATTGTCACACTATCCATTTGCCGGGAAATGCCCAAGTGTTATCTCATTACATATTTTTAAATATTGTATCCATAAAATATATCGGAAGAAGAGGAAGTTATAATCGAAATACTATACCCCTAAGTATCCGCCGCTATTGTTTAAAATCGTTTTCAAGTGCTTTTGTCTTAATTATTGATGTATTTTCTCTTGATATCCGCTAATGGATTATTTTCCGTGACTCACTTGGAGCAAAACCACAGGCCGAGTTAGACACCGGAGCTTTTATTATTGTTATACCTCCCGTGCGAAAATGCATTCCAGTTATTCTGAGTTATTTGTGCATTAAATCCTAGAAACTGATGATGATGATGAAAATGATTTTTTTAACTCTTTTAGCAGCATGCACAACGTATGCAGAACTTATTTCTATATGTGTACACCATCATTATTCTAATAATGGTCAGAATACATTCTGCCTTTTGGATACGATAAAATCGATGTCGGATTGGAATAATTGCCTTTCCTATTCGCTGATTTAATGAAGCATGCTGTTAGCAGAGCTCAATGAATAACTTCATTTTTGCACTATCTGGTCCAACTTTTTAATAATTTATTTTATCGTTTAATGGAGAGACTCACGGAATGAGCAAGTGTTTTCCTAAAAACCTTCCGCTATCAGCATAATGGAGATGCAAATTTTATGCCCGCATCCTTTCTAATTTTGTTTGCGCGCTCTACAAATACAGCAATACATGACGACGCGACGTCGTCAAAGCAACGTGCACAAAGCGTGCATTAAAAATGACTCATCTTCTATCCATATATCTGTCTCTCTCACTCACACGGAGAAATTGCTAGAATATCAATATTCCGTTCAAGCTGTTAATTTATTCATGCAATTGAATGTTACATTTATATGCGTCATCAGTACTCAGAGAGAGAGAGAGCTCATAATGTTAAATGGTTAAATTTCGGTAAATATTTAAGAGAGCAAGTAAAAGCAGACATATTTATCCAAATCGGAAGCGCAAATGGTTACGGTCGATATGGCATTTAGTTTTCACGTGCAACACATTATGGTAATTCATGGGTTTCGGTCTCCTTTTTACGTGATTCATCATAATTTCCGCAGTTCGTGTTAAAAAATAAATAAAAATATGAGCATCGATAAAGCTACCGCTATGCCTATCAAAATATTGTACATCACACCCAATGCATTTTTAGGAATCCCTTAGGTAATGTGCTTCAGGGTTACATTAATTCCTGTGTTATATATGAGCTCAGAAATAGCAGATGGTTTATTTCATCTCCTTTCATTCAAAATGGCAAAAAAAATGCGGTTCCAAAAAAAATAAAACTAATTAACTCTATCATAACTTTATCATATCAATTATTCGGGAAAAGCTCACGTATCTATATAATTTGTAGATGTGAAATTAAACTTGGATATTATAAAATTATCATTTGCACTTGAATCAAGATTTCCATTGCCATTTTAAAGAATTATGTGCCAAGAATGCCATACAATGTGCGCGAGAAGTCGCTCCTCCAGCTGTGATAATTTGTTTTATTTCGAATCAAATGTAAGAGCAAACAATTTTTAATGCTAAACATTTCAGGATGAGAGGAAGATTGACAAAAATAACGCCTCTCTTGGATTTAAAAGATACAAATTCTAATATAATAATTCTAATAATATTATAAACTAGAATTTGTATCTTTTAAATATTATAATAAATCTTTGCCTTTGCGTCATTGTCGTTCAAAATTATGGAATAATAATAAATCAGGCCATCATGTCTCATAATGTGGCCAACTAAGTTAACCTATTGGCCATTTGGGGTTATTAAAAGACTTCTCTATTCTTCCACTCTTCTCTGCACTCCCTTATTACTTATTCGGTCAATATGGTTATAATAGAAAGAAATTGTCGGGAACTGCAACTCACCGTGAGATTCAAGGAGCATATTAAGTGATTCCACTGGGAGTTGGATTGAAAATAAAAGTTGCGTCCTCTCAATCACTTGGCAATGCAAGCTTAACGTTTTCCTAAGCTGCATCGGCTCTGAACCTGTCCAATCGCCTTCTCTTGTTCGATCCATCGAATCCCTGGGTTAAATTCCCTTTCCCTCCGCAAGACACGCGCAGGCGGTGCGTGAGAACGGGCATATCACCCTCCAGACACCCAATGACTCCGACTCCGATATCTTTCGCAGCCAGGACCCTGACGGAAAAACTCTTCTTGACGGATATCATTTCGCGCGGAGGAGCTGAAGGAACTAAAAAAATATGGTACGTCAACTTTCATGGATAGGACGCCGCACACGGAGCAACATATGTCAATACTTCATCGGCAAAAGGTTTTGAAAGTCCCTCCCCCCCCCCCCCCCGCTTTTTTCATACGCCTTTGTGCGTCATATCTGCTCATATCAGACGCAAGGCACTGTTTGGACGAAATTGCCTCTCTGCTGCGTATGTGTTAGTGTGCTGTGTGTAAGGGCTGTCTTTCCCATTGTCTCATCCCCGGTCAAGTTTATGAGGCCCTCTGCCATATGAGTTGAACTGCCGCTTTTTTTACGCGCGGATTAAGGTATGCCGGCGGCTCGAATGGTGGATTTAAAGTCGATTCAACGGACCATTATTGGGAGGGGAGATCAGAACGAGAAATCGATACTATCGGAACTCAAGCTTTTGTTTTGTCAATTTTCATTCCACCTGTGTAGCAGGAGTCGACAATTTCGGAAAGATTGGCGGAGGAATTGATTTGACAAGTCTCGGATTCTGATGACTGCGTCATCGCCTACTGGACGCGGTCGATTGAAAAAAAAAACGTGAACTCATGATTTAACGAAGAAGGCCATTTTTAGTTCAATGCTGTTAAAATACGTTCTCGATTGAATTGAAATAACTCCTAAAAACTCCATCCAAGTAAATAAAAATTAGTAAAAACACAATCAAATAATATTAAGTCTTAAGTTTAAAACCTCATGACTGCTGAAAATGACCAGCCATCAAAAAGCATTTTATACAGATTGATGAATTTTATTTATTAATTAATTGGGGATGTATGAAATTCCTTTTCAGCCACAAATTCCTATATTCTTTACATTATAATAAATGTGGTGCCTTGTGTGCCTTGGTATGTCTTAATTCATGGTGTCCTCTCAAATTGACGTAAGCCACCGTTTTGCGATAGTGGAGCGTTGATTGTTATTATTATTTGAATGTTATTTTTTCTTAATGGTACGCGTGAAAAAGTATCTTAAATTCTGACAAAACATACCGCATATTTTATCAAAAGGAAACCTCATCTCTCTTGGAAGCACCAAAAAAGTGCCTGAGTATTCCATAGCATCACAAAAATCCGCGATTAATTCAAAGAGTTTTTAAGTAAAATATTATTTGGCTCACTGTTCTGCTTTGCCAAGGTTTAACTTCATTAACAGTCAAAATATAAAATGCGGCGGTAGATTCGGTTGACATTAGCTCACAAAAATTCTAGGAATGAAGTTTTCAGCATTTCTATCCTAATGCTAATTCGATTATTCAGAAATCTATAATTGCTGAGAATAATAATACGAAAATATTTGTTATTAATAGTTCAAGATTATTATCAACTTGCAATTAAACTAATGCCATAGTGTTTCTCAACATAATGTGATAATGGTGAAAAAACTAAGGTTTGACAAACATATTCTTTGCGTCCATTTCCGTATTGAAGTGGAAACCTTTAGAGATAAATTAGGCTTATAAATTGCTTGGCCATTTTTTTAGCGCTATTATGGCCCAAAGAGGACAAAACTTTTTTAATATCAGCCCTTGTATAATTCAAAATACTCGAGTAGTAATTTTTTCAAATTTTATGTTAATAACTAGCGTTTATTCAGCTAAAACATCGCTTTCTAAAACCATAAGTTCAAGTCACCTTTAACCCGATGAATGGGCCCAATAGAAAATAAAAGGCACTCAATCCACCCTCGTCAAGATAAAATGGTCTATTTTTTAATCCCATAACTTCCTCTCCTCATTTTTATTCTCATTAAAGGATAATGAGACTCACTTTGATCTGATCAATATTTTTAAAGCTTCAAGCACCAGTAGGTACTTCACTTGAAATAGGCGTTTTATATCGAAGGAAAGAGCTTCACTTCAAGCTATGCATCCACCATTATATTCGAGCTCGGCTTTATTTTGGCTTCTATGCCTGCCTATACAGGACGTGTGGGTAAAATTTAAAGGCAAAATAAATCCAATCTAGATACTTTTAGACTCTAATTTTACTCTAATCATACTTTCCTTCACAAACTTTCTCTCATTTCCGTTGCGCAAATTAGTATTTATCAAGCGCCATTCCTCTGGCTGTGGCTCATTAGAGACCTGTCGAACACTGAATAGTTATATTTTTAGTGATTAAACCTTTGACGCTGGCCTCAGGATAGAATTAGTTAGGTGATGAAGAAGACATAAACAATGGATTCTTGAAAGGCAATTAACGTTTTTAGCTCATTTCAAAATAAATTACTGCCACCAATGCCTTGACTGATGGTTGAAACTTTCTTTTTTTTTTTAATTCCTAAATTTTTGTTTTTTTATGTTTTATTAATATAGATCAGCGATTATCTATTCCCTCTCTTTAATTACGTAGCGTTTGCAGAGCCTACCTCGTCAGGTCACTTCGCATTCTCTTCATCTCATTTTTTGGTTTGGTTTAACGTTTTATATAACATTGCTTTTCTACAACATTTTGGATTTTATTCATATAAAATTTTTATTCTTTTCTCAGTAGAGAAAAATTTACTTTTGAGAAAGCCGAAATTATATCATTGCTCCACTTTCTGCGCGGATTTTCAAATGCTCCTCTTTTAACTATTGATGTGATACCTAAATAGAGAGTTAATCAAGTGCGAATCTCATATTTTTGCACCTAACTCTTGAATTTATGGCTAAAGAAATTAATGTATGAAGAAATACACTAGACCTTTCGTATTTAGTGCGTAAAACGCCAAACTTTTCTTTTTTTGGTAGGCCACTTTCGCTCTTTTAAATACATTCAGAAGTATTTTCATACATTGTGCCTACATATGTGAAAAATAGACTATCTAATTATTTTTCTGGAATTTTAACATGTCGCCTTCCTTTTCACTATCATGGATTAAGCAAACATTATCTTTTTTTTTGTTGCCAATGTAAATATTTTCCAGGTGCAAGTCTTGCGAATGCAATGGACGGGAAAAGTATCTGAAAAGCACTACTTCGTGAGGAATTTGATAAAAATCGGGTAGATATTAAATTAATAAGTAACCACTAGTGTACTAAAAATAAAAGCATTGTGAAAATGCCTTTTTTTATTTTTCTCATAGATCCATGGCTAGCATGGCTAAAAATACATAAAAGCTTTGTGTATTCCAGATTAATTATTTTTAGGTAAACCCCGACCGGTGGCAACAATCACACGTCATCCTCAACGAGAATACAACTCGTTCCTAGTGGCGAATTCGTTAATGTAACTATCTATAAGAGAGAAGGAGTAGAGCAGAAAAAGGAAAAGAGTTTCAGAGAAATAGAATGACTGAGGTATGGAGGTCAACGTTGAGTTTACGGGCTGAAAATAGACGTGATTAAATACGTTCCGGTTTAAGGACGGGGACATGGTAGAGAATATAATTCAATAATGGTATGACGTCATTTAACAAATCCTTATCAAGAAATACATGCATATATGCCAAAATTTCAAAGTTCTAAGGAAAATCCAGTTTGACACATTTTGTCAATATGTAAACCATCCCCTTTAAAATCAAATACAGTATAAAATTAAATGAATTATAAGCCAAAATTGATTATTTAGTCATCATTTTTAAAAGACTAGATATTTTTTGCAGTCCTTTCATTAAAACTCCGTCCAATTTGTCCAATGATAGTCATCAAATGAGTTTTGGTGAGGCTAACCAATTATACACCTGGGTGGAAAACGCTATGTTTTGATATAATTATTTACCCATAAATTGGATGTTCCTTAAAGTTAACTCGCAAGTCATTGAAGATTTCTCCCAAATCCGCTTAAATTCAATGCTAGGCGTTTAATATCAACGCACGCTACACTACCCGAGCGTGCATTATGAGTTGCAAACGAATCTATTCATTAACTGTAGAGCTATCAAGGGGAACGAAATCGATAATAGAGGTTAAGAGAAAGCCCCATTGGGGTCGTTGCCACACCCGCTGTTTGTCTCCAGCCTCAACTCTCGGTAACGCAAACAACAAAGGCCCGGCGTTAAATCCCGCCTTCTGGGTGGTGCGGGCCGACCGAGGAGGTTGTGATTTAGTGGTTCAAACAGGCCGCCGGGATTAGCCTGTTGAGCTGCGAGTTTACCCCGGGTGAGGCGAAAGTCCGGGGGTTCGAATACCGCTCCAGGCCACGTCATCGTGCGTTGTTTGCAAGCGCTCGAGAGGAACTGGTGATGGTCCCTGGCCCCGAGGGGATTATGCAGATCCATTCCCTGAGGGATTACGCGCCGAGGGGTGAGGAGCGTATAAAACTGCGAGGCGTCGCATGGATTCATGCATGATGCTAGGAGAGCACCATGTGCCTGAAACGGTGTATTGAGCTGCGATAGTTGTATTGAAGAAGCATTGTGTACGATTAAACAAGCGACAATGGGCAAATGGTGTATAGGAAAAAAAACTGACCTACGAAATCTCATTCAAAATTAATTTATCAGGATATTCGGTGTGATTTAATTAGAGTTTGGAGATTGATTAATTAGTGAATGGAGTAGGGTGACGTCCAGGTTATTCATTTTCACTTGCGTTCGTTATCTGATATCGCTTCGATTATTATCTTTCCGTTTTTCAAATATTTAAAAATGATGAGCCATCAATCAAAAGCATAAGAAGTTCGATTGGCACTCACATGGCTATTGTATCACTGTTCTGGGGGTATTTCATTCTAGTTCAGCGCTATCGCCGAAACGATTCAACGTTTGTGACTAGGTTGCTCATGCCAACAGTCCATTTAACACGTGAGAAAAATTAAGACAAATTTCGCTTCTGGAAAAGGTGAGTTACGTTTTTTATTCATCGGAATTTGCTAATGCGAGCATTGTTCAAATCTCCGTTATGGAGCATTCGCTAGATTGGCGGCACAGCAGAAGGCATCGTGAGTCCTTATGAGGATGAAGGAATGGAATTGAAAATTTTGAGGTACAGAAAACTGGAACGGCTTTGGAGGTTGCCTTGGAATTATCCCTTAGATACAAACTGCTCAGCCTAGGTTACGGATGATCAGATAGCTGAAAATGAGAACAAATATCATAGTGAAAAACTCATTATATTTCCAGCTTTGTGACTCGAAATATAATTTCCAAAGAGGTGATATGTCGGGATAACTGGACTTTAAAAACTGAAAACTGTCAATTATTCGACGATGGGATTAACACACAAATTGTAAGGAAAGTTTTCAATGTGCATGAAAATCAAAAACTAATTACCGCCTTACGAATTTGAAAGTTGTGAAATTTTGTAGAAATTTATAGAAAAATGTGTTTAAATAAATTATTATTAACAAACCTTTAAATATCATTATGAACCATAAAGTTTATTTATGAAAATAACGCTTTTAACTAACAATAAGTATTGGAATTGATTTTCTTCGTATTTAATTATGTCGAATCGATAGTACTCTTGCTTGTGAAAGTAATTATATTGAGCGATGTGCGATATTTTTTTCTTTATTTTAAGGATTTTGCCCGTATTTACATGCTCCCATGACGAAGTATTTTAATATTATATATCCAGTGGGTCTTGGCCTTTCTTAAGTCGCGTATATAATAGCAGTTCATTAATTTAAAGCGCGCAATTAGTGATTTTTGCAAGGGTTAATCATGAATAATTATTGTATTTGTGGCCACAGATGATTTAAGAGTCAACTTGCTTCACAAATGTTGCGAAATAAAAATAACGCTGCAGCAAAATTTCACTCCTCGTTAAATTTCAAAAGGTCGGCAAACGCAATATGATAGGGTTTTGTTTTTTGGAATTATGTAATTGATGAAGGTGATGTTCAGGTTATACATTTTCACGTGCATTCATTATCTAAGTCCGCTTGTTTGTTATTTACCTTTTGAAATTGATTTAAAAATGAGAGTCCATTTATTCTTACTTTAAGTAATCCCTTTGAAAAATACCTTGCTTTTTTATGCCGCTAGCAATTTCTAGAAATGTTAGAGCCGTTCATAAAACTTTGTAGATAATTGCTTGAAGAACCCAGGTAAAATAACTAGGAAAAAGAAATGTCGTAAGCGATTTGGACGCATTACGTGATCAGTTTAATCGCCATTTTCTGCCCTCAGATATGCATAAAGGTGGATATCTGGCCTAAAATGAAATTATACCTGTACAGTAATTCAATATTATGTCACATGGGCTCCGTTAAAGTCAGCTCATTAATACTAATGAGCCAAACATGAATAAGTGCTTTATGAGGTACTAAATATTCACGTTTGAATTTTTTCATTATTGCATTATGTGCCTGTTATTTACGACTCAATCATGGTCTCAATCCGGAAGTGCATTCTTTTTTTGAAAGACTTGGTACACGGTTAATGATGATACATTCGAAAAATACGGGCCTCCAAAAATAATCAACGAATAATAAATTGAAAAGCATGTGCAAAATAATTACGCTAATTGATACACATTGCTACAAATTACTCACATAAATAGGTTCAGCGTATTTCCATCAATGTCCTCGCTTTCATTAGCGCTAGACATTATTTCACATCGCTAACTGATATGGGCATCAGTTTTATGCTTTATTCATTTTACTTTTTGGTACTTGAAATATCCTTTCTAATGACTCTAATCTGAAGCTTTACATTCGCCAATGCCAGATATATCATCCCGCGGTAGTACATAACGCTTTTTCGTACATGGCTACATTTTTTGCGACTAAATTTCACTTAATGTCAGCTGCTGTACCGGATTATTGTCTTTCAACTCTGCTTTTAATTTACATCGAATTTGCCTTCATTTTCACGATAAATCAAATGGGTGAGAATTTCTTGCAATTTACGCATTTGATGCTCAAGAATGCATTATTTCAGTTATTAATATTTGATTTAAACTTTTATCTGTGAATGAACATCAGTGGTAATTGCTGATAACATCTTATCGTTTGCATTCAGTTGCTGATTAGGAACTCAATGCAGCCTAATTCTATTCACCACCTATTGCTATAATATATCCGAATGATTTGACAGAGTCGTACTGATAGCATGTACGGCTTGAAATTATGTAATTTTTTGCGTTTACAAATAGGAATCATTTGGGGCTTAATTTATTGACCTGGTCGTGAAAAATATGCTAATTTTAACATATGTGAGTAATAGTTTCAAGTAATAGGTAGCAATCAGAGACAGAAATGCTAAATTTCTCGTTAATAGGCTGAATTTTGGACTGGCGATGGATGAAGACAGGATTTGTAAATATATACAATGAAAGCAAGCAGGAAGAAGTGCTGCCAGCTGATGAGAGGGACTGATGAGTGTTTGTTGTATTTAAGACCTTGGGGTTGACAAAGAGGATCGCTATTATGTGTGCGAGGTGGTGATTGGCCTAATTGCGGGGAAAATTTATGGCAGGAAGGACTTCGAATATTGCATTCAATAGCATATAGATGTGTGTATAATTAGATTTATGAAGATTGAATGCTATACGATTTTTAAATGTGAATGGAAATTTTTTTAGCAAAGTATCAGGGTATTGCAGCCATAGGAGCCTACAATGCTATTCGAGAATTTTTCGCTGATTTGACATATCTTCAAAATGAAATTTTTGTAGAGAAACATGAACATCATCAATATATTATTTCTCCCATTGAAAAAAAATGGTTAGTCCTGACTTTTTAAAGCCAGGGCTTTGAGAGCTCCTTTAGCGAAGGAACCCAATTGAGAATGCACGTGACGAGACACAAGGCTCATTGGCTTCCCCTTGTCAAGATGTCGACTCAATGGCCGTCTAGGGCCTAATTGAGCATTGAAAGTTCACAAGGTGCCGACGAAGCCCCATTCTCTCCCCCTTGAAGTCATTAGTCCACTCTAAGGAAGGACGCAAGCCTGTCCCTTGCGACGCGGGAAAATAATAGCCGCTCGGTGGCAACACAAGCCGCGGCCTAGCCTTTTCAGCCATCTCATCAAAGGGATAAGGGTGCATAACGGTTCCCCGATCCATCCCTTCCTTCACGGCGATCCAATGGCGCTCAAGGGTTGGCTCAGCGTTAAGAGGACCGTGTCGCAGCACACATCAATTTTGGAGGCACAGTGAGAGATGTCATTAGCGAGCGCTTCGAGAGGCGTAGATGCGTTCTGGGAAGACTTACAATTTTCTCGACTTCAAGAGGACGCAAACCTACCGGTTGATTGTTTGCTTTTATTGATCAATTACTTGCATAAAAGATAAGGCTCACGCCTTGAAATTTTCAGGGAATGTAGAGTGGAAACGTATAAAGATTTTCCTAGTGTCAAATTTGCCTGATAGATTCGTGCGAATGTTTATGCGGTGATGTTCATGATGAATGCAGTGTATCATGAGCCGTATCAAAGATATTGGTAGGGTAGAGCCGGTTCTATATTAGGTAGATCAGAGAAGTCTTTCATGTCCACAGGATATAAAACTTCAACAGAGGCCTTTGCTACCCCATCAATAACGCGTGGAAGAGAGTGGTAGCTCGGTAGTGGTAAATTTATCTCACAATATTCTTAAATGGATTTTTTATATTTGAGGTTCGGATAACTTTTAGCTAAGATATACTATGTATGATCATAAAATATCATGATGATAGGGTAGGTTTTAAATTGAAATGCGTCACCAAAAAGGCAAACTACGAACGGCCGAGAGGAGAAAGTTCCCATTACTGGCTTGATTTTTCTACACATTATTTGTTTTACATCACAAATTACTCATTGAAAACGAACGCTATCGTCTTTAATTGTTCAGGGTGTATGGAGAAGATGTTCAGCATTTGTATGCACCTCGACGGATGGAAAAAAGTAACAATAAATTTCAGGAAAGGACTATATGTAACCTTCTAATTAATTAGCGGGAAGTGAGAGTTACCAGTTATCTTAGAAGTTGGCATGAAATGGAAAAAAGAGGAATGTTCTGCTGAAAACTTTTCCAGGATTTATACCTTATTTTGGTTATATCCAGTAGTTGCTGAATACAGTATTTTTTTTTAACCGTGTAAAACAGAAGAGGGTATTGGACTGCGTTTGATAGCAATTAGGTAATGGCAATTCATGTCAATGAGGCGGAGTCCATTAATTAGGCGGTCGATTTACTCGTTTCGTTCTTATTGTTTCGGGGCGTAAGTCAGCCAATTAGCCCCATTATTCTTCTTCAGTCAATTGGAGAGACGATTTTTAGGGGGTGCTAAGGGTCGCAAAAGGTCACAGATAAAAGCGGAGTCTTTGATTCCAATGAATCTTGCTAATGAAGTGTGTGCAAATGTTTTCATAGTGTACTTACATTTTTAAAAAGCCTCAATTTGGTAGCAATAGTGTGGCATGATGAGAGTTTAACACCTATCGTACTTCGAAAACTGTTTACTGCTACGGGGAATTAATCGATCATAAGCCCTAGAATATCTCATAAATTACGGTGACTTTATCTTACTTGTCTTTCTTAAGTGTCTTGCTATATTTGGTGAAGGCAAATAGCCGTGTTATCACAGCCTTCTAAGGATAATGTTACCTTTACATATTTATTTATGTAAAAAAAACTCTTAGATGTAGGCTCGAGTTTTGATGGTAACCAAAAAATTTAAATTATCACTAAGCAAACCCATAAGATGTCCATAGGAATCAGTTTGTGAGAACAAGCGTCGACATTAATTTTTGCTCAATAGAAATTATTGGAAATAGTATTTTTGGGTATCATTCAAAGTGAGAGCTAAAATGTCTAAACAATGGATGCGCTGTGATACACCATCCGGTTCTAATTTATTTTTCAATAGATCACAAGCTTAAACTATTTGGGGAGTTTTGGTTCCAAAAAAACAAATTTGAAAAAGATTGATTAATTAATGAATCATGCTTAGCATTGAACTCAAGGCTAATTATGCGAACTTTCTACCCCGTGTACTTGAATGTTCTTTTTTGTGTAAGCCCACTGCTTCGTATTTTGATAATTAGCATGTGAGTCTGGGATACTCAAGTACTTGTTAATCAACCAGCTGTGCTAAAATCATAAAAATGGACTAATTAATTAAATAACTAACTGTGAACGAGTTGGTTCACGAGTTGAGTTGTATTTTCATTTAATTAAAGGGTTCATTTCAATTCTCGCTATAAAATCTCGAAATCGCTCATTTTTATGCATCTCAGCCATTGTACTGCAAGGGAACGACCCAGTACCCCCGCATATTTAATTAAAAGTGACAGCTTCGTGACACGGAAACGAAGCTCCACCGCTAGGCAGGAGAAAAATATCCCGAGCTTTACGGTCGTTAAGTACCTAAATCCCTCTTTCCAACAACGCGTGCCGCATTGGAGAATTAACAGTTTACCATAATAAAGTTTGTGCTACCTATGCGTTCAGAGTTCAACATGTGAAAAAATAAGATTTAGTCCCTTTAACGATTTTGTCGAGGAAATAGGGATTTGGAGGCGAGTATATATTGGCTAATGTTACAAATTGCCAATTTCCAATGCCGGCTAGGTATCGGCGAATTAAATGGATGCGTGTCGAGTGATTTCTGTTCACCTCAGGCTACGTCAAAACGCTTGTCAATGTCACTTTCCGGAATTTAATGGAGGTATACATCCGTTGATATCCCTAGTTTGAAGGACAGGATGGGTTCATGAAACAAAACTTGAGTAGAATAACAGTCGTCCTTGAATGAATTATAGCATCAAATTTTATACACAGCTAAAAAGTAATTTCTGTCTCATTTCCTTGAAAATTTTATAATAGTATCTATCTATGAGATTATGTTCAAAATGAAATTTTAGAACTAGTGGCTTTTGATCATTAGCAGCTTGCAGTGCGCAAATATTTGAGGGGCTGAGAATCCAAGGGACAAAAGTGTTTTTTTTTAAACGGAATTAGGTACAGGAAATGATAGAAAAAATGTACAAAAACTTGGCAGCCATGGGATACAAGTGAGAGCCTGTTTTGTGCTGATATGGAGTGGAAAATGAAATGAACTTCTATATATCTAGTTGTTCTGGTTTGTTTTCTTTACCTAATTTCTGTACTTAACGCTGTTTAGATCGCAAAATCACTTGTACCCCTTGGCTTCTCATACTCTCTAACCTTCTCGTCGCAACTTGTGGGGAAACATTGATAATACAGTATTAATTGAAGTGATGTATTAGTTGTTTTTGCAACTGCAATTATAAGCATGCGTTTTATTCGAGTAGAAAATAGAAGAAAAGTGCATTCTAAATTTGAACATACTGCTCGAGATTAATGATTTATTAATGCTCCAATTCTAGCGACTTCACATGGAAATAAGAAATAACGACCTTTTTTTTAATTATGAGAGATAAACGAAGTTTTGAGACAGGTGTGAATGGTCGGTATGAAAAACATTATTTTTTGTGTTGGACTTAGCATTTAGGAGTAAACATTTAGCAAATTTGGAACTCTATCAAAGTTTTGGGTTTGTTTCAAGCAATCTCAAACTGGAAAAATAATTTATCCAAGCATTATCTCTGTAAATTAGCATTATTATTCTAAATAGAGGAGCAGTTTTTAGGTAAGACTATCATCATTTAACTAAAAAAAATATTTTGAAGTTTCATTTTATATCCCAAATACCTTCCAGATATATTTTCCAGCTGGGGTAATTTCTCTGCCCTGTAAGGTAGTAATACAGCCTTATCGCTAAAATTAGAAAACTTCCTTAACAGCAAAGTCTCGCAGAGCTTGGTTACAACCGTATAATTCAGGATTCACACACGCGCAGCTGTTCGCTTAAAGTAAATCCGTTGGATTTTCTGTGCACTTAGGCCTCCCATCAAACCGTAGGTGTAGCAGGTTCTCTCCAGCCTTCCCACAAATATGTGAATTTCACGCTACGAAAGGCTAAGTGTTAGACGAGTACTACCCTCATCCAATTAACAGACCTGCGGGTTGGGAAACATCATTATGGAACGAGTCGCGCGCTGAAGCTCGGAGTTAGTTCGCACGACATTTTTTTCCTCTGTGTGGTCGAATTCTTCTGACCTCACTCTTTCGATTTCTCTTTCCACCCCTCGGTTTTTTTAAATCTCGGTAAGTATGACCATGTGAAGAAAAAATAATTCTACTCTCCCTTAAAGGGTATATCAAGGCGAACGAGGGTAAAAGCGAAACGATGTGACGGAATGGTACTTGCATGCTCGTTAAAATAAGTTACGTTCATGCATATTTGTAAACCTTTGATAGAAAAAAAATTAAAAATCCTTGTAAGCCTTTAATAGCTGAGCAACTTACAGATATGATAGATAAGGTAGTGCAGACTTCATTCAGACTCATAGAATTTTCTTTCTAGCAGGTGCGGCATATGGCGAACGGAAATTTCATCGTGTTTTCTAAAATTTATCTCAGAGAAACCACGTGCTTGTTATGTTTTATAATTCTTTAGGTTAGTTGCTCCAAGGTGTAGTGTATATTCGCAAATTTTAGAATGCACATAGATAAAAATTGTTGTAGGCATATGCAAAATTTAGGTTTTATTAATGGATATTTTTAATACTACCTTGAACGGAATATTTTTAGTTGCTGGAGAAAATTGATTCTAAAAATGTTCGGCTTCGGTCATGAATTCGAGATATTGACCCTCAGTTCCAAATTGATAACTATAGGTATAATTTCGGTGGAGAGTTAGCTTCTCTCTAATCAAGGCTTATAGAAAACAAGGGCCAAACACCATATACCTCAGTAAATCTCCACGTGGATCAAGAAGCCTGGTTAATGTATTGGTCAACCCAGTGGTTGGGACAGCCAAAGGTCCGTGGTTCCGTAATTGGTTCTACCTTAATACCTTCTTTGTCTTTTGCACAGGTTCACCTATTCAGAGCCACAGTGGTAAAATTCGTCTCCATTGATTTAATACGGATTATTGTTGCTATTTCAACACTTATCTATTGTTTATCAGCGTCGTGAATCGAATTCAAGTTTCAAGCATTAACCTCTCTACAGTATACAATTTCAGAGCTTTCATAAATAGAGTTGAGCCTGAAAATCACGAAAAAAATTGAAATCAACTGCGGCTACATTGAATCTTCGGCTATGGTGTTCACTTGTCATATACTTGCTGCGAAATATCGAAATCACAGACAAAACGGTTGTTCTATATTCCAATTCTTTTCTGATCAATTTTTGCACCAGAATACGTATCAGTATTTCGAGAGATTAAAATGCTACCGCGATATTAATTTTATGCAGTTACAAACAGAAGCTTCATTTCCAGAATCACTCTGTTTCCTGAGCTCAATTCTTCCTCTCCTGACGGGGCTCTAAGCCAATGAATTGCCAGAAATCATCATAAAGAGAAGCTCTGGCTTTGAAGTTCTTGCCTAGCTCTTTTGGATGAGAGCCATGGAGTGGTCGTCACGAAAAAAATGACGCCTCTATAAATTTTCAGCGCGCAAGATGTGGAGAGCTGCATATGCGCTTTTCTCTTCCTCTCGGTTGCACTGTAGTCAGGAGGGGTAGTTAATTTAACGACGCGAAGATTCAGTCGCTCCTCAATGCACGGTAGCAGCACTTCGTTTGGTAAGTCCTGATAAGGCTGGCTTAGCTGAATGAAGACAACGTAGTGCCTGCGTCTGAAGAGAGATTAGAGTAGAAGTTATTGCGCATACTGAATGGTAGCTAAGATCGTCCTCGCTTAGAGATCAGTAAAGGTTATCTTTTAACCCCATTCTACGGGGATCATGGCAGATGAACTGCAATGTGTCTGTCCTATCACCGTCGAACCCGGCAAAATATGCCAACTTAGGGTCGAAAATTGGGAGGACACCGAACGCTTCTGTTATTTTATCTTTGATTTAACCAATCGATAACTTTCCTTGCAGGACTTATAGCTAATAATTAATTTCACTATTCAATTCGTATGATAATTCGTTCAAATTTTATAAAATGAATGTTTAAAAGCAGTGCACACTGGTTTTTACAGAAAATATATCACGTATCATTCTTCCATAACATGAAGTCAATGGAAGAAATATACAAATTATTCTTAGACTATAAGATAATAAAGAGTATGAAAGATACTTAAGATAGTGAAGAAAACATTTAACCATTCATATTGTTCTGGAGTTATTTTAATCAAGATAAATGTTTTTTTAACTTTCCGATAGACAGTGTTATAATAAGCATCTTGTTGTATTCGCCCACTCCCAACAGTAGCGGTATAACATTCATTTTCAACCCGTTGATATATTCTGGAAAATGTCCCTTATAGACCAAGAAATCGAATAAAGGAGACCTAATTTCGTGCGCCAATGGGTGATCCAATTTCGTTGCGAGCATATGTGTCAAATTCAGTGAAATACCGCGACTCCGACAACCCGTTGAATGTCTCAGTGGAGTTAGAAGGAAAATTGATTCTTGTGAATGAAAGTATCAACCTTGTGTTATTGCAATCAAGATACATTCTCATGGTTGGTTAATCGTGACGTATATGACGTTATGCGCGCAATTCTGCCAGAAGATTGTAATACATCCAAGAATTACACAATGAATTAGATCATTGTTGTGGGCAATGATCTTAAGAATTTGTTCACATGCTTTTTCATGTATCTATTACCAGTAAAATATACTTTGCTTATATTTTAAATTTTGTAGTATTTTCATAAGGTATTTCATGCTCCCTGTGATGATGTTTCCCGTATATCTCTTTGGCTTGAAACGTGTCCTTTTTATTTTTCGTCTAAACAATGCCATTAACACCCCGCTTTATCTCTCCTCTTTCTTATTCCTGACCCATTCCTTTACTTTTTGTCATTGCCTTTTGACGAGAATACTTGAACATTTAATTTTCGCTATCCTATTTTAATTTTGGCTTGGAATTAGTTCTCTGATCTCCGCAGGCACAACCAAGAATTATTTTCCTTTCCGGTCATATTAGATAGCATTTAAGGTATTCATATTCTTTTTGTATGAAGCAGTATTTCCTTCCTTTCCTTCATTGGTATTCAGATAAAGGTGGTGTTAAATGAGCAATTTGTTTGACATCAAATAAATTTTGACAAGAGAGTCCTTAGAAGGTGAATTTAGTTCTATCATACGCAGATAATACGTAAGTCTAAATTTGTGGCGATGAAAATCGCTACAAAGACGTGGAGGGGAAATTTTTCATCGAATAATACCAAAGGGACTTTGTGAAAACTTAAGTTCTAATTGGGAGTTCGTTGATCTACTTTCTCTTAAATTTTCAGTCTTGCCTTTTGATCGGTTGGCACCGGAAATTATTTTCTTTGGACGTCCGAGCAAAAGATTTCCCTTTATTATTTCCAGGGACAGTAATTAAACAAATCATTTCCAGGAATAGATTCAGTCAAAGAATCAGGAGGGAAAAAACTCATTGATATCTAGTTATTTTTATGAAATTTCACTGTACCTGGCAGCCTTTTTTTCACATGAATGAATCGTGTAATAAGCAGCAATGCGATAATTTTATTTTCATTTCTTTAAATTGTGGTCTTCCTTTGCTCGTGACATATGAAAATAGGCAGCATTATCATCATGTTTATTCATCCGCATTTAAATTTCCATTTATTAATTTGCTAAAAATATTAAAACATTTTATGCACATAAAGTTCTCCAACATAAGGCCAAAATTATGCATAAACTCACGCTCACTTGAGAATAATTCTGTTTTATTATTGGGACCCTCTTTTACGAAATATAAATTCGAACCAGCGCTACTGGGAATATATGTTAGGCATGGAAGCGAAAATTTCCTTCGATAACGGACCACTATATTTAATATCGCTCATTCAATTGAAACTAAAAGTTAAGGCATTATTTTTGTAAAAGACAGTGTTCGTAGTTGATATCTATTAGCCTTTGTACGATTGCGGAAGAGGACTGCAAGGTTCAACTCTTCAGTTCCAACTTTTCTACGGACGATAATACCTTAAATGAAGAGTAAGCGCTTAAGATTCCCCCACGAGTATCCATAGTGACCATCCTTAGTTCCCACTTGCATGAGTGGAAAAACTGGCAGCTGCGGCTAACATTTCCATTCCTTCACAATTTCTACATTTTTTTCTCCCACTCTCCGTCCTACTTATCGGCTTGCATGTACGGAAAATATTCTTTCTGAACGTTTTTCTTCTATTTTGGAAGAAATTTTGAGGTCTGAAGGGACCCGTGATCCTCGGAAAAAAGTGAGTTAGTTGACTTCACGGAAACTGAAACGAGCGAAGACATGGATTCAAGAAATTGTGTGATGAATGGGGTCCTTTGCTGTGACCCTAAATTTCTATTCATTTAAAGAATTGTATGAATGGGAAGATGGGTTACGAAGAAAAATTTCCACATCCTGCTATTCTTCGTAAATGTGCGCAATTCTTCAGAGGAAAAGTCATTCGCTTTAATAGGGATTCGAACCCGGATACCTCGCTTTCCGGTCGAGTGCTTCAACCAGTTCAGCTAACGAGACGTCAATCTTCTTAGTGGAAATGTGTGGACTCACCGGATAAGATGGTGTGGGCTCATGAGCATATTATGCGAATGGCAGTCCAAGTCGTACGATACTGCGCCGCAAGAGCAAAGCCTGAACTCAGAACACTTGAGGAGTTCAAGAGAAATATGAGGTTTTATGGGCACATTTGTGTATTGTAGTTGACACAGATAAGTTATCACCGGTATACTAGAATTATTCTTCGTCAGTTTTGACTAAGATAACGCGAGAGTTGCTACTCACACGTCAAGAGTTGGCCATGTCATTAGATTCCTGGTTCATTTATTTGTTCAGGAAGGAGCTTTCATTATGGAAGGGAATCATTCACAAGCGTGCAAGCAGGCAACAACCACGCGAGGGGAACAAGGCTGAGGAGTAGCTGAGAAGCTGTGATCCGCTCGGAATAAGTTAAAGACGTGTCTGTCACAATCGATAACGAGGAGGGGAGCTCATTTAAGTCTCCCCACGGCACAATTGGCTTATCTAAATAGCCCTGGTTGGAATCATTTTTCCTTGAAATTTTTTCTATTTTCTAATCAAAGTTAGTGATATAGTCTCGCATTGTGTGTATTGAAAAGTAAAATATGGGTCGAAAATCGGAAAAATACTGATCTATTTATTGTTTTCATTCTGTCACAATTGACAAGTACCTAAATGAAAAATGGTGAACAAGTCCATTTTTTTCTTAATTAATGCCTTAGCTCCCCTTCTTTCTCAAACTGATGTTCCGCACACTCATTTCTCGTGCAATCAGATTTTGCCGGAGAAAGCTTTGTAGGAGACTCCGTGAAGAATTTGAAAAAAGTAAATGGACAGAGGCAACATGAAGAAATACGGATAACGAGGAAGAGAAAGTAAAAAAAAGTAAGTCTAGGAAAATTTTTATCGACGAAGGTAGAGATTATGTAATACTGATCCCTCTAAAAGGGGTTGAGCTGTTAATGAATTAAAAATGGCCAATTCGACCTGTAATACATCTCATAGAATTCTTTGAATTAAGAAAAGTGCATCTATGGTAGTGGAAATTATTCTCTTAATACCTCTACTGCATCAATAATTTCCTCTCGTTCTAATCTAGTAGAAAACTTGGAAGAAAATGTCATCATGGTTTGTTAAAGATGGTTATCCCTGTTATCGGTTTAAAAACATGCTTCTTCAATGCGTCGAACCTACACTTTTAATGTTTGCTTAATTTTTCATTCCCTTATTTTTCCTCTTTCAGTGACTACTGTAGGTCGGTTTGGGTTGGTATCTCACCTCTGAGTAAGCCAAAAATGTATGGATTTCACATATTAATGATACGTGGGGCCAGTTCCCTGGGCTTTCGAGGATGTATGTTATGGAGAATCCGAATGTTTCATTCGGGAATTGAACCCAAGACCCTCCGATCATCAGATAACCATCTTAGCCACCCACCTTACCAATCTCCCCATCCCCTTTATTAGTTAAATAATTAGTAAATAAGTAAATTTATTGCTTTCAGCGTTTTTCACAGTAATAAAATAAGAAATATAAATTGCCTTAATAGATAACCAGTGCTGAAGCTACCTTCATAATTGTGTATTCAACGGCATTAGATGGGAATATAATAATGAAATAAAATTATTAAAATTGGCATTAACTGCCACGTCTTTGGAATGAGATGCAGTAATAGTATGCTGGACCTCTAATTGGCAAGCGAATTGTTGCGAAACGCTCAGTCAAACAGTATTACACCCTAAGAGTCTATCAAGTAGTAGAATGGCATAGTCTATCGCAATAGCTTCTGCCACCACCAGCTTTCAGTGAGGCGGACGACAAAAGGGAGTGGTTTATGTATGCGACAAAGAGGAGCGGGACAGAGAGAGAGGGCTAACGACTTATAGCTTCTCTCACGAGGGGGACACTGACTTTGGAGGTCGCCGAAAGAGATCTACGAAAATGGTGGCGAAAGGGGAAATGGGAGGGGGAGTCGTTCTCTGGGTGGGTGGCAGATGGTGCGTGGGCTGGGAGAAAGAGAAGAATAGGAGATGGAAGTTAGTGGAAGGGAAGAGGGGCCATTTCGGATCGTTGAGATGGGGAAAGACCGTTTGTTTTCTCTGTAGACTGGCTTGAATGGGCTCCTAATTAATCTGCCGAAGCGAGGACGTTTAATTGGGCGAGGAAACTCAAAATCATGCCCTCCCCCCTTTCCTAACCCAAACTCCCTCTGTTCCATAGGGAACGGAGAGAAAAAACTCTTCACCAAAAATTTTTATCCCTCTAATATTTGACTTCAACTTTTTCGACTGGATCCCAATAGATCTAGAAATCTCTGCCGGGTATATTATTTTATTTTTTACGTTTATATTTTCCCTTCACGGTTATTTAACGCTCCTGCCGTGCCTTCTGCAAAACAACTACTTCGTATCCTTCCTCACTATGATCGTATAATCGTAACTCTAATCAACTTTCTTCTCTTCATAGGAAATAATAGACAATATTATAATCACTCTAAGGCAATTGAACTTTAAGTGAGACACGAAATATTATTTTTCTCATGAACGGAAAAAATGAACATAGTTGAGTAGGAATTCGATAAAAATAAGTCATCCCTAATGAAAAGTCTAGATTTCAGACGTCAGGGAGTTTGTATTTGTTTTTATTGTTGTATTTTATTTTTTTCATAATTTTATTCGCATTTCATTTTCTCCTTTATTGATTTATATTTCTTTTTGACGAACTTACAATGCGGAAAATGTATTATTTAAATAAATGATGTCATTCAGATTTTTTCCGTTTATAATTTAGTTGCGGATAATTCATGAAAAATAAGTGATTTGTCGACTTAGGTTGGGAAAGAAATGGCGGATGCTTAAATGTGGCATATCTTACATCGTTTTCCTCTTTTAAAAGGATAATATTCTTAGATACAGGGGAAATTTCCGTCAGTTAATTTATATAAAAGAAAAAATGTTCGTGCATGTGCACGCCCTGTTCCGTGAAACTCAAATAATTCTATCTCGCTTAAGGAAAAGATAATTTTTGGGAAGCCATGCATTCAACATTGCCTTGTGTCGAAAGGAGAATTGAAACTCGTGAGCACCAAACAAGCATTTTCAAGGATTCAGAAGCGAAAAATACCACGCGAACTAGTGAGCGTACTAAATAAGGAATTTTGATTGGCTGCCTCCAGTTTCAGTGCTCAATGTATAGCAACGGAAAAAATAAATTAGCTACACTTATTCAAAATCTACGGATTCGGTTGTTTTTTATCATACCCATACCATTCATCTACTTTTATACGCAATCCTAGGTGGTACCCAGCAGTATTAATCATGAATATTGTAGAAATTGAAGCGCAATAAAAATACGGCCATTTTCACGTGAGTCTTACGCCTATTTTCACATCTACAGTTTAGAAGATGCGCTTCTATTTTTTCTTTCCCTCGGTACATTTGATATTATTTCTGGTCTAAAAATTTTATTTAGCGATTATTTTATTTCGGCAAGGTCATAGTGATACGGTAATGGAGATAATAGTGCGTCTGTAATGCACTGCATAAATCGTGTATCTATAGGGGTAAAACTTGTATAAATGCTATTCTATTTATTTTCCATATCAATCACAAAAACCTTTTTTTAGTGAGTTGATGTCTCAATTCTTTTGTGATTTAAATAGTCGATATCGCGGTATCTGCCAAACCAATTATCTACAGTGTTATTAAAGACGCATCGGAATTATGGCAATCAATTTAATTTCAAATTTAAATTTATTTAGGGAAGTGTATTTCTTCATTTAATCTAAAGAGCTAAAATATTCAAGTGAATGAAATGTTTCATTAAATTTTAAGTGTCTTTATTAAATCCTTCGCTTTAAATATCATTTCTTTTTTTATGATTTTCTTTTAATTCTGAGATATGTTATTTTCCTAACTTCGTGTGGAGGCAAAATTGATGCGTATTGCTGCAGCTGAAACATTTTTAACTGTTTAGAATTAAAAAAAGCATAGAGTTACTATCTCCTACCATTATGATGGTATTTATCGCAGAAAAAATGAAATGAATAATAATTATGGAAAAGTATGTAGATGTAGAATTTTCCGTGGGAACAAATTCACATAGGAGGAACTGAAGGTTTTTTCAAGATTCTTTCTTCCCCACTCCTGCCTTGTTATGTAAGCCTACGATAACCAAACAACTTCGTAGGTACAATTTTCCGTGTGATCCTATCTCATGACAAGGTAATCTACATGGCAAAAAAGTGGCAGATCTTCGCCGTAAAGGGATTAATTTATCCGCTGCCTTAAAATCAGGTTTCCCGTCTTCCGACAAGTTCAGCACAGCAGGCGGGGCTATCCGTTTCTTGGTGGTGTTGTAAAACTCCCCGCCACAAGCCTGTTGAGGTGGCTTGCGGGGTAGTAAGTAGATGTACTGATGGGAGAGAAAGCGAAGGTCTGAACATATTCTACCAAAATATTTCATTTTCCGCTCTAGAATACTTCCCTTTGTGCGCCAAGGGAGTGAGCGCGTCTCCTCTACTCTAGGCTTTCCGCTGAGATCGTTTCGAATGCGGTCTCAATAGGCAGCATTGCCCTTTCTCGCGTGCCGCGCGCGAGGCGAGAGAGCGAGTCACGAGGGGACTGCCTCGTCTGGAGTTCCGCCACGGAAGCGGTCAAGGAGGTGTAGTCGAGAAGCCTGCGGTCGAAAACCCGAGCTCCCTTTAAAGGCATCCGCATGGAACCAGTTGCTCCGCTCCGTTCTTGCGCTCTGGGGGAGCCGGATGTTAGTCTGCACCCGGCCGCGGAGGAGTTCTCTCGGGAAGATAATTCCGTATACACCGCTCAAGCTCCGCAAATTCCTGAAACATCATTGAACCTGGGAATCGACATTAAAACGCTTGAGTTGTCGGTGTCTATCAAGATTTTTTCGCCTCGGTACCGAGAGAGCTTTAGAGTTCCCTTATAAATTTAGCCTTTTAAATGTATGGTTATAAAGCTACTTCTGTTAAAATATGAAATTTTTGACAAATTTACCATCCATGATTTTTTAGAACTTTTAGCATTTGCCTTTTTCTTAATCTGGTTTTCAGTACAGGATGTCATATATGCCTACTTAAATGTTTTCGCGTACAACTAATTTCGCCACAGTCATGCGTCATTTCGGGTACTCCTTCAGGTAGTAGGGCCATAGGCTACGTAAAACACCTTCACATGGTCTGCGTTTTCGTTTATGATATCAGGATTTTTATTTACTTTAATGTCGCAGAAATTCAACCAAGGTAAGACAGGAATAACCACCTTCAATAATACACTGTATTCTATGGGTTGCCTAATTTAATATAGATCATTAGGGTAAAAGAAATCAATTTTATTATATCTTTATTTTTGTTTATATATTATTATTAAATGCATTATTATTATTATATCCAGACCATATATCTGTGTCATTATAGATAGAGATATCAATGACTTTTATTGTACGGTTGAATTGATCAGAAAAAATTGATTTGAAAAATCAGGTCCCTATAATCATAGGCTTTCTAATTTATCTGGTTCTGGACGACTTTCCTCCACCAATTCTCCTTTCTTTTTGGGTCTTTAATTATTCAACTCCTCCCTGTACTTACATTTTCAATCTCTGTTTTCATTTCATTTCATTTTAACTTTAAGTGTCTTTATAAACTATTTAAAATTAGCAGTGAATATTATATAAGATTTTATTTGCAGTAATTTTTTCAAATTATTCTTTAATGGAAATAGATGTGAACACCCATTTTTTCCTAGTTTTCCCATGGGGCAAGATGTTATAGTAGATTAAATGGAGATAGCGATTTCCTTCAAAAGATTTTGCTGCATCTTCTGTTGCGTGAACAGCGTTTTATAGTGTGTTAACAGTGATTATACAGTTGCATTGTCAGATATTTTGACGCAGGGCAAAACACGATTTGAAGAAGATATTCTACAAGATTTACTATGTTTCTATTGTATGTTTAAATTTGATTCTGCATGCATTTTAATTTTTCTTACCTTATTTTTTTTAATGCAAGAAATATTATCACACGAAATATTTGCACTTCTCGCATTGCACTTCAGCGAAATAAATATATAACAGGGTTTCCAGGAAAACCCAAATTTCCGTAATCAGGAACGTTTCCGAGGGAGAACTGAAAACTCGTAACGTTTTTCTGGTGAATTTTTCATTCGTGGTCATAAAACCGGCTAATTAAGGCCAAATGTAAGCGTAAGAGTGACTGCTAATTGATATCAATTTTCCATTAGTTAGACCCACCAAAATAAATTGCTAATAGAACGCATATTCTAACGATTTAGTGAATAGATATATCCGTCCTGCCCATTCCACTCCTTTTTAACTCCGTTTACTGTATCTATTTATGAGAAATTTGCTTGGTTTTCAGACTAAAGAGCGTCATCTATGATTCCTTTACTCAAACCAAGCGTTTCAATTCCATTTTCTGTGCGTTTGCCAATTCAAATGCTTCTTCTTATGAGAAGGTTATTATTATATAAGTATATTAAGTAATTTGGTAGGCGCTTATGTTGGTATGTAATACAAAATCATAGTCATCTGCTAAATTGGTGGAAAATGAATCTTTACCGGAATTTTGTTCGAGGAAGACAATTCAAAGCTGATTATATATCCACAGTAATAACTCGTAGATTTGTTTTAAATTGCAGCTAAATTAAATAAGGGATACTTAATAATTGATAAAGTAAAGGTCATGGTATTCCTTTCCAAGTATGTACTTTCATATACTTAGTTACCTTTGCGCAAAATTATTATAATTTTTTCATCAACATACCGTTTCTAAAAGGCAAAGCAATCAGCATATTCTCATAAGTGTAACCCATATGCCTCTAGAATGTTAGAGGCTTTGAATCTCTTACGTATACAGGGAATATTATTTTCATTTTGATTTGCTCCTTCAAAAATAGGTATCTTCTTGCTTAACTTAATTATCAGTGGATTACTTAAGAGTGGCTTACAGCATCGTTTAAAACGAAGCTATGATAATTGTGCAAAAGAAAAATGAATAGTTTTATAGTTTTATGAATATCCGCCCCACGATGATGCGCTATATGATTTCATGGCTTCCACCGCGTTGTTACAAGCCCGTATAACATGACCGTGTCAAGTAGTTACCGCGAAAGCACTGGGAAGAACCATTTTCGCGTCACCTCAAGCCATTCCTCAGCATTGCGATATCTTCATGTGATTTATCTCACGCAGACCGATGTACAGCTATCGAACGAGGCAAGTGATCAATACCACTTCCATCCGCTGAAAAAAAATTATTTTTTTCCATTCCGCTCAGGTGGAAAGATACTTTTTCAGTCAGCCAGGTGTCCTCCGATGTCATTTTCATTTTTACTTAAAGAGGACCCTTGGAAAATAATAAAAAATCGACGAATTTCTTTCTTTATTCCGCCATCTCGCAACGATGCGCCGTATCATTCTGAAATAGCGGTGCGGCTAAAATATTCATCGGATTGCGATCACAAGCAAGAACATGGAGAGGAGGGGGAAATAGTTCCGAGAGATGGTTAGACGCTATCTGAGCGATGCCAAGACAAAGAGATTTCCATTGCATCCGCTATGGGAATGAGAACTAGATTTCCCAATGTGATACGTGCTCGAGTTTCCGCCGTTGCATCCCAAGCAGGATAATATCCTTGAAACTCACGACATCTTAAGATTATCATGTTCTCATGAATGACATTCGGTTGAACTGCTCCATGCGTGACGATTGAAGGCCTTAGCATACTATCATAGCTGGTACTCCAAAGTTGACGGAATGTTAATAAAGAAGCGTAAAGTAATAATCAAAATAAACCGCTGAAAACGGCCCTGGAAAAATTTACTGCCGCAAATATTTAAATATTTTATAGTTTCACTTAGATCTAAGAAGACGTTCTTACGCTGAAAGATCGTGAATGAACGACGCCTAGGTTCTTTCGCTTACTTTCCTGCGAACATTACTCGATGTAATCATTTCAGGATATCACCCTCGCCATTGTACTGACGACCTATACTCTAGACTATTCTTGTCACCGTTCAGTACGAATTTTTATCTTTACAATATTTACATATTATGATAATTCAGAAACTGCGATGCGTTTATGCTACCACAGCAGATAAATCAGTGAGATATTCAAATTAATTATTTGTTACTATTGCGATATCAATGAGTGAAAGGGAGGCTTGGACGTTGACAGAAGCAGAGAAGTCAAGAGTGGAAGCATTCAAAATGTGGTGCTACCGAAGAATGATGAAGATAAAATGGATCGACCGTGTAAGTTACGAGTAAGTGCTAAGAAGAAAGGAAGAAAAGGTACAACTGAGTTGGCCACATTATGAGACATGATGGCCTGATGAAAACAATCGCAGAAGGACAGGTGGAAGGGAAGAAGGGCAAGGGACGGCCCCGAATGAGTTACTAAGGGCAGGTTATAAGGATGTAAAAGAGAAGAAATGCGTAGCTATGAAAAGGCAAGCGGATAGGAGAGAGGAGTAGAGAGCTGCGTCGAACCAATCTTAGGATTGTTGACTAATGATGATGATGATGATACGTATTTGGTACAAATAGATATACCACAGCAGTATATGCCATTCTCAGTTGAAAAGGCTCCCAGCTCTTTGCCACCAGAGAGTTTTCTTTTATGCTACGCTTTTGATAATTGTATAGCTGATATGAGCTATTATTTTTGCGCTATCTATGAATTTTTCTTTATGCCTCCATAGAAATTTAAACTATTATTCTTCCTTCCTTGGTCCCATGTCCTCAAGTTTTTCTTTTGAAAATGTGTTCATTTTTTCTTTATTCATTTCTCATTTACTCGCAAAGGTCTGTTTGAACAACACTGCTAATTGATAATTAGTAAGATTGATCTAGACTACTCGGATTGGCACTATCAATAGCATTTTACCGATAGATGGCTTTCCAGTCAAAAATATAATTTACCACTAAATTTATTAAACAGCAGTTAATCAATTAAATGCTTCAAAGAACTAAAAAGGTTTTTAGTTGTATAAGTTTCTGTTTAGCTGTTACAATCACTACGCATTTTATTAAATCCTTCGGATTTGGATTTAGTTTAGAGAGTGCCAGTATTAAATTTTCAATTGATCTTCAGTATAACTTGCTTGATACCAATTCATTGCAGAAGTTGTCCCTGACCTCTACACTTTAACCATCCCTTTTTCTGGCGAGTGAACTTTTTTATCTCCACGAGACAGCCTTTTCTATATAATACTGCTCAGTCATATTCACCATCGGTGACATTCGTCTAATTTATTCCCAAGATCCTTTCATCTTCCTCCTTATGCAAGCCTCTTTTCCTGTACATCCTTCGTTTTTCGATTGCGGGGGAAAAACTGTTCACGCCTAGACTTCAACTTTTTTTTCTCTAACCCTTCGCGACCGTTTTACTCGACGACTCTAAGCCTTTTTGTTTTCCGCCCATTCTTTCATTGCGCTTTATCTCTCACGTGCAGAAACGGTGGTCGTTCAAATTCACGACAACGGTTAGATGAATCCGTCTCCTGGAGCACTTCATCGATAAAGGAAAGCAATATTGTTGTCTCGTGGACTCAGGCAATGTCGGTATAAATTCACGCGGCACGTACTGCACATGGGGTGATAGAATATTGAATTACGAACGTTGGATTTTACGGTTCGAGGTAAGTGCGGAGAGGGACCGGGCATCGGAATTAGCCTCCTCCTTGAGGAAAGGACCCCTCTGGGGGGTGCCCGGTTTTACGATCCATTCCGCCGGCACCGGAGTATTGCACCGGAATAAACGCCATCACCGTGGCATCCCTAAACAAGTTTTGGAGAGGCGTGAGAAAATACGGCGTTGACGGTGGTTTTTTTTCTTTTCAGAGTCCCCGTGCTCTCTCCGTATTGAGTCCAACGACTCGAGGATGAGACACTTCCGAAGTACTAGCTATTTGGATGCTGTACTCTCTCACGTTTGATATCAAAGGGTAAATTCTTCTTTCTTTTGTCGCAGACTCTCTTCCTCGATGCTTTCGTGCTCCAGCATCAGATAAAATCTGTGAGATGTTCAAATTAATTAATGGTTGCGCAATACAGGAATTTATTCCGATGAAAGAATATAATTCTGAAGAAAGTACGGAGGAAAGAGTATTAAATATGAACCTTAACAATTCTCAAAAGTAAGTTGTCTTTAGGCTTCAGGAGAAAATGACCGGCATTCGTTGTAACGTGAATTTATTTCAGTGGTCAATTAATCGGTCACAACGAATTATTTCACGGATCTTGCATTAAGAGAATGTTTTATTATCCTGCAACATGTGCAAAGGAATAGTTTTTCTCCCTAGGTATGGCGGTTACTCCAAAATTTCACCAGGGGAAGCGATACAGAAACAGACAAGGGAAGAGGACTTTAATTAAGTGTAAAATAAATATGGAAAGTAATCTCTGTAATGAGAGGTAATAATGATTTAAAAACGGAATAACGGTCAGAAAACCCAGAGAAGCTCTCAGAACCCAGAAGTGGGGAGTATCACATTATCTTTTAGGTCTTTCAACTGCTCTATCGATATTGCAGCGATTACGTATCCCTTGTTCTTAGACACAAGAATTGATATCCATCTTTTTGCTGTCTCGCACTCCCATTTATTCCGTAGTCCCCCGTTTCTTTCGTTCCTCCCGTTATGCATCGGCGCTCTCGAGGGACTGGAATGAATGGGCAACTATTCTCTCGGATACAAAGAGTATTTTGATCGGAATTCTGGACTGCCGGCTCTCGGCGAGATGGGAAGAGGAACTTCGCTCGGAAAAGGGATTCCCGATGCCGACGCCTGGCCAGCGAATTTCGGACGAAATAAAGGGCTGTGAGGATGTGTACAACAGGGGGCTTTGGGAATGTATTGAGGGTGAAAAAGGACTTGGGGGGGATAGGATAAATCCAGCTTAGAGTTGGATTTTATTTTTCTGTACCATGGGAGAGGATGGCACGATTGTATATGGAAGTAGGCTTTCAGAAAGGCCTACGAGAGAAAGTGCTCTAGGTGAAAAATGTTTTCAAAGTTTTATATTCATCCTTGTAGGGCGATTGCTTAAACACTTATATCTTAAACGAGTCACAGATTGTGATGAGATGACGAATTTTGCATTTTGCCAATTATGACGAAGCATGCAATTTACAGAAAACATTTTTTTGTGCAAACTGAGCGGGAAAATTGACTAGATGAACAGTTATGAAGACTGTCTCTTTACACGATAAATTAACACGTTCGAGTTAATGTCTAAATATATGAACGCCGAAACGCACCATGTAATCACCCAACTTCTGCAATTGCTTGAGCAGATAATAGAACCTGTTCTAATTTGATTCATGCATTTATACATTTTCCGCTCCAGTCAAAAAAATCGTTCATGCGAGTTAATGTATAGTGTAAACAGGCCTTGACCAACGATTGTGATAAGAAAGTATTAAAGTGAGTCAAGAGGGATAACTTCCATTACATAAGCCTGGAGAGGACACAATAGATTGAAAAAGAAAATTTGAAACTGAGGAAACTTTAAAGAGTACGGAAAAAGAGAAAAGTGTCAAGTTACAGGGGAATAGGACATTAGGACCTCATTCGGTCTACTGTGATCATGGTTTGCGAATCCATTATCCATATGTGTCCATGAAATAGCAAAATATTTTATTGTAACTATTTGAAACATGTAGGTACTCTACTCAAAATATACACCGCTTCATGCCGAATATTCACGGGTCTACTTATAATAAAGTCCTTTTAACTGGTTGAAAACGAACCGTTAGTAATCAATATATGATACCTGAAATTGCAGACTCGGTTCCCTCATATGTAACATTGACGCTAAATGAGTTCTCAAATTACGAGTAAAGCATGGAAATGTTGCTTAAGTGCTTTACAATTATCTTCAATTGTAATTAAGTTGCCTTTTTGGAGCTTTGAGATCATAGTGAATGATGATAGAGTTAATATGCTGCGCAGAATTTTTAAAGGCAAAAACTCCAACCCATTTAAACACTTCCGTATAAATGATACCCTTCCATAACGGCAATATTTGGTACTTCCCTGTGGTTCAAGGGTTATCGTTCGTTGATAAAGACTCCAAAGCACGGAAACTGGTCGAAATCTTTACTGTTTAAGATTGGGTAAAACATGCTAGGTTAATTATTCTTGACTGAGCAAGCATTGATTCAAATGTGGTCTTGAATTTGGATGCATTTCAAACAAAGCTTCTTCGACCTTTAAAATGAGTCAAAACGTTAACACCGTAACAAAAATCAAGTGTCTCCGCAGCGTAATGCAGCAACAAGACAGTTCGACGGAATCCATGGAGTTACGACAGAAAAAACAAAGCGCCGGAAGGAAAAGTTTCATCGGACGCAGCTTCAAAAGATAAAAAAAGAAGAGCTTTTTGAGGGATTAGGAAGAAAATAGCGGATGCCGACCCATTGACAGATGATAAGAGTAAAAAGAGTGAAAATAAAGGGGGAGAAAGCCGAGCTTCATGGATAGTGGATAGGTACGAAGCTTCGGGGACGAACGGCAAAAGGGCAGAGGTGGAAAACCTCGAATGTGGACTGACTTGAACTTTGTGCCAAAGCGATGGTAACTCATTTTCCGCGAACTTTTTCCCGCAGTGCGTAACGTGGTTCGTGTGTGGGTGCGTTCTTTGTCGATTTGCGGGCTATTTCTCTTTTATTTCTCCGTCGAATCCATCTATCCGTTGTCCATTGTTGGAGAAAATATCCGTCTCCACGACTACCCCTGACACCATCACGTTTCTGCTGTTCCGTGCGCCCCCGGGGTCGCTGAGCCAGTCGAGGGTCAAATTCTTTCATCTTCCTTCATTTCTTTCTATTCCGACCGGAAACCCCTCCTTCCCCCATACCCCCAAAGCCACGCACCCCTGAATTTCCTGATTCTCTCATCCCCTCGTCCTTTTCTCCTCTCTCCTTTCTTTCGGCTAACTCAGTCTCCCCCTTCGTTCCGGCTGGCTAATCTCCGACCAGCTTATTTAATTCCCGAGGCTGAATTATATTGCGTCATTTCCCTTGAGCGTTCCAATATGCTTTATTTAAACCTTTTTATACCCAGAATGTTTGTGTAGGCTCATTCTCATTTTTAAGCAGTACCATCTTCAAGCACCAATGCGAAAAAATAAGTAAAATGTCATTAATCGAAAAATAAATTGTGATCTGGAATTCTGCTCATTTTTTGGGCATAAAAGAGTGATCACCGAAGCTTTTTTTATCAGACTTTCGAGGATTTAAGGCCTTAAAAGACGTATTTAGGACTCAGAACGTATTCTTAAACTCGCAGGATTTAGTAAATAATTCTTGTCTACTGGCCATATCTTTTAGCAATTGGTTAATTTTCAGAATTGTTTAGCTATTTCGATAAAATGTGGAAACAGGCGAAAAATTATTTCGCTATTTGTGATTTATTTATTTATTTGAAAAATGGGCATGGCCTCAAAATTTGAAGACAAGGAGGCAATATACAAAGGATTTCCTACGGAAATATTAATGCAATCGGTTATAAATTTTCACATTAAACTACAACCAAATATTACGTTTTCAAACATGTGCAAATATTATGCTAACAAAAATGCAGCCTCATTCCTTTTCATCGTAATGGATGACAATTGCTCCAATGGATAGCTATTATTTCGCACAACACTGAAGAGCACTTATGAGTAGCAGAGTAATGTATTGCTTTATCGGAGGCACTTTTGCCACTTATAGATGTAACTTAATATGATTCAATGGCTTTGGTGACGGCGAGTTAAAGTAATCGTCTTCTTAACCGAAGGCTTTGGGTTCTAGTCCCGCCTGTGCACGTTGCTTCTATCCAGAGTTTGGATGTTCTTGTAACTTTTATTCTTAGCTAGTTTTAAACCCCAATTTTAACGCCAATATTATGCTGTTTTCGGTGGAATGGTAATAATAAATAAATATGTAATAATTTCCGTGTTTAATGCAACGAAAATTGGCAACTAATTTGTATTTTTTACCTTATTATTAATTTATTGACCTCCAACATACATTCGGATTAAATAATTGAGTGACTTTGTCAATACGACATATGCAGTTCAAGCATAAAAATTGTGTTTTTATAGTGAATTGCAAAGTTGGCGTTTATTGACAGAGTGACTAAACGAATCTGTACCTGATTTAACTATCAAAGGTATTGGGAGATGATGTTATTAACTAATTTGAAAGTTATATTTAAGACCTATTAATCTGGAATCATTATATGAAAGCTTACCTTCGGTTTAATTGTCTCGTATATATTTCATTTTAAAAAATTCTATTTAAAAATGATAAAAAGTAAGTAATAGCCAAGAAATCTTCAAGCGACACATTATGCACACTTTCATTGTCATAACATAAATAACCTGGTGTGATTAAAAATTTATCATAAAATTTCGTTATTACGTTTGACGTAAAAAATAAGTGCGTTTCAGAGTTTACGCCAATATGAGTTCTTTTGAAATTCCCTCAAACTCCATAATATTATTTGATTAGAAGAAGTATCATTTAGATTAACATGCCTGTAAGAAAAAACTCTTTGTACAATATTCTCTTATTCAATGCTATTACGTGCTTAAAATCGCAGCATATTCTTCCGTTTATGGGAGGACTCTTCCGTTCTTAGTCCCTTATCCGCAGGTACACAATTTCAACCAATTTTGTTTCCCTAGCTCTCCCCTCCATATCTGGTTATTATCATATTTTTTGTTCACAATCCCTCCACCCATTTCAACCCATTCTCCGCTCTATCCACTAGCGTACTCCTTAGATTACTCGTCCCCGTCGAACTTTCATTTCCCGCTTTTATTTCGAGGGAAGGCAATTATTATTCCTTTTTTTCATTTTCCGCTTCGGATTTGCCCACGAGCAACCCCAAATATTTTCCCATTCCTTTTTGCCCCATCCTCTACGGTACGATATTTCTCTCCCTTTTGCGATTTTTTCGCCATGGGAACCGTGGGAGACGATTACCCCCACCCTCGCCTCCTCCCGTTGTCAACAATCGGAACAGAAATACACATTCAGTTATTGCCCTTCCCGCGCAATTTTCGTTTATTTTCCTTCGATCGATTTCTTTTATTTTTATCTTACTACGGGGACTCGGCGGGGATGCAATCTTATCATTTTCATGAGATGGAGGAAATGATTGCCCAATTCGTAGAAATTTCTGCAAACCTACGGCCAGATTCGTATCCTCCCGCGATTCGCCTTCGAGGCATGCAGTTACGTTTATTATGGGAGGAAAAAGTAACAAAATTTTGGGAAAGGAATAGATTGGTGAAGTAAGAGAATATGAAACAGCGAACAGTATTTGCAATTATAATTTGGTTCTCTCGATAATACAGAAGAAGGGATTCATTCCCCAATTGTTAAGTTTGGAATTAGTGAGGAATACAACGTAAATTTCCGAGGTCGATGTGGTGCAACAATGTAATGTTGAACAAATCGTAATTTTCCAATTTGAAATTGTTTTATAAAGTAGAAAACTTCATTTCATTCAACAGTATAAGATGACGGAAACTTATGATGCGCATCCATGGTTGATTTAAGGCAAATACTGAGCAAGAAGGAGAAAACTTTAAAGAGGAAGAGGATAAAGTGAGGAAGTGCTGGAACCAAGAAGAACAATAATATTGTGGAATTCATAGCCATTCAAATATTTCTGCCTCCATTTAGCCAAGGCTATGGGCGCTGATAATAATACTTTCTTCAACTTTATGCAATGCCCAAAATAATTTAAATGCGGCAATTTTAATTCATTTAAATCTTTAATTTCCAAAGCATTTGGCTATCGTGGATGGCAAGAACTTAAAATAGTCAGCACCTGTACATAATAACATAACTTAAAAATAATTCATTAAAAAATATAAATATATATAAATTAAATATATATAGTAAAATATATATATAAATTAAATATATAAATAATATATATAGATATAAAAATTCTTCATTAAATTTCTGGCTGGTTTTGGTTATTCATTTTCTTGGTAGATACATACGGCACTGAAACCTGGCAAGTAAAATATCTTTCCGCTCTCCACCAAGGTATTAATTATCGGGCGGGGTATCCAAGATTGAACGTGGGATACTGTCAAGCCCAATGCGGTGTAAACCACATTTACATCCAAATTTGTTTCTTACCGGAAGTATTTCAGGAATAGCGGCGAATACAGAACTGACTCGTTTCCTTCTTGCAATTGATAGTACTGCTAACGTCCGTCGACTCCTATGGGTATTTTCTCTATTTATTTTCGGAATAGTACTAATCATGTAATGAACTCTTGTGAATCAATATTAATTGCATATCTCAATCTATGCCAATTAGAAATTCATCGGTCCTCATTACTAATCGGGTCTGGCTTAAATGACCATTTTTCATGCACTTTACAGCACATCATCATTATCATAAAAAAACTAATTGTATGCTTAGTACGATAGCAATTTGAATTATTAAACGTGTAACCACTCACATCACGTACAAAAATAATACGATCCCTATCATAATGAAGTATAATCATTTCCTGATCACCTTCACTGATACTCATTGAATTTCGAGTTTAACTTCTTTTTTCTCTTTGCAAATTTATGAGAATAAGTTCTTTCTGTGATGCGTATGACTTGTAAAATTTGTGAAATTATTTTCATTCATTAGAAAGCGGATTTAAAACTACAAATTCCATCTAATGAATTGATTCAGCTATTTTCCGAAAATTTGCCCACAAAAATAAAGTGATTCCGCTGGTAATACCTTCCAGTAGGTGGAAACTCCGTTCAAACTAAAAAACGATAGAATTTACATACTCGGTATTTTTCCAACTGGTTCTCTTTCTTATATAATTCAGCGAGTTTGATAGTGTAAAATCTTTTCAGGCCTACAAATTGGTAATGGCTGTTAGCATTATCACTTTTATATTTACCTTTATAATGATTATTCAAAGAGTAAGGTGAAAACATTTGTTTATAATGGGTAGCACGCCAACCAATTTGTTACAATGGTGATTAAGTTCCTCAAGAGTTTAAACGATCTATAGGGTTTTAGTTGAGTCAATTAAACACTAACCAAAAGAGGCTTTTGACGTCGCGGAAGGGCACTTCGCACTGTCAAAATAACCTTTTAATTTGGATCAATACCTTATGCAGACACTTTGAACTCTCCGTCCACAGATTTCTCGCAGTATCAATATTTGCCAATTGGTAAAACCTACCAAACACAATTGAGAACGGTGATAATTGTTGAAAATCTGTTACATTTTCCAATCCCGAAATCTGGATTTTTACAATTATCACAGTTTTATGGCTTGAATTGTAAACAAATTCACTTTACGTCCATTAGGTAGGTAGTTATCATTGCATTTTTATCATGGTAATTCCTCCCGTGGCTCTAAATATTAGCGTGATGGTGCTCTTCTAATGATTTTCAAGTAGTAATAAGATAAATAATTACTTGATAATTGTGAGTTTATCACAGATTAAAAGGAAATAGAATGAGTAGGAATTAGACGCCATAGATTTTCATTATATTCCAATTTCAGTTATAATCGGAAATGGAAAAATGTGGTAGGCTGGTTTTGATTACATGCAACAAGAATTCGTAATTAGCATAAATTGTTTAATTTTAAGAATAACTTAGTGAATGTTCCATTCAATGCCTCCAAGTATACCATTCCATCAGCCTATGAGTTATAGCTCTTTCCGGTGCGGAAATATGGACGTTAAGGAAAGATCACAAGACGCGAGTGGAGGTATTCGCGGCATCGGTTAGGAGGAAAATCGAAAACTTTAATTTTAATTAAATTAAATCCTCAGTGTATCCCCCGAATTAAAACTTAACTGGGGGGCAGTTTCTTTCCACTTCCCAACTCGCACTTCTAGGATTTTAAATTGTACGTTTCCCAAGGCTTCACGCGAGATTTGAACCAAGACCAGGCAAAGGCAATGCACTAAGCTAAAACGCGCCTTAATGGTAATGTTTTCGTTCATGAAGGACATAATAAACCCAAAAATTGGGGCACATTACGAATTATCATGGGCGAGGAGGTTTGAATAATTTTACTGTTGATGCAGAAAAATTATGTGCACAATTAAAAATTATCAATGCTCTCTCTGCAATATTTTCTCCTGCTCATAGCTTGAATTCCATGATATAAGATCCGATTTTAGATTAGTTTGAGCGTTCCGAAATGTACTTGAAATTTTAGGTACAATCACCTCGGTCCATAAAATAGACGTTGCAAACGGAGCTGAAAAATGACATATTTTCGACACATATTTTTAACTCTAATGAATATTCGCAAATCGAAAGTTCTCATTTTAATTGGTAGCGTTTGACATTTCCTCTGATCATGAAAAGGCCTTTCGTTGAACGCATGGATAAGGGCGAACGATATTCAACAGATTAATAAATTGAACGTGAGAGAATCAAAACATCCTTGACAGAATTAAATTTTCGTCGGTTGCGGTGCTTCTGTCATCAACGGACGAATACCCGCGGAATTCCACATTGGAAAGCCGGAATCCGTCTTTAGTCACAAGCCAGAATGGTGAATGGAAGAGTCGGGACTGGAAAGCCGTTTTGTGGTGTTGGGAAGGAAGGCGTGGAGGAAATGGAAAGGTAAAAGGGATTCATAGGGGGGGAGGAGACACACACAAAGGACACGAGGGAAGGACCTGGAGAAATGGATAAGGATAAAGGATGAGATAAAAGGTGGTTCTGTTAGGGGTAATGCTAGGGTCAGGGGAAGGGACAACCACGCCGGCGTTCGTGCGAAAGATAGGATGACGAGGGAACCCTGGGACGAAAAAGGGTTTTTAGGTGGAGAATCCTCACCAACACAGTCCGCGGAAACCCTAGGATACGATCCTTCTCGTTTATTCCATCTTCTGAGCCTCTCTATCTCCGATCCCTTTGTTTCGAAATTCAGGGAATCAGCTGCACAGAAGTGTGTGTTGTGGTAGTATCGGGAGATATAGGTGGAGAGGAATCCAGGACGCCCTTATTCCCTCCTTATTTTTTTCTCAAGTCTTCTTCCTCTTTGTCTCCCAACCTCTTTCGCTCAGTACCAACGCCCCTCGCCACCTAAATTCCTCCAATTGTCGGCTTAATCCACTCCTCCTCCCATGTAGTTTTTTTCCATTTATTATTTTCTTTTTCATTTTTTCAATGATTCCTCCTACGTCTTCTTCAAGCACCATTCCATTCTTTACTCGCGGAAGATGGGGGACTTTAAATCACAAAGCCGTTATGGAAGGAGGGAAGGATCGCATTAAGATTATTAATCGAAGATACACAAGAGCCGCTCTACCACTGACTAAAAGGTCTTTTTAAAAACTTCTTGGATCTCTTATACACTTCATAAATCTGCAGGGTAAATCACCCGGAAGTGTAAACCCTATTCATTCTTATTTTTATTTCATGGATGCTTTTTATTCGCCAGTGATAACTTTCTGAGGGAAGTGGCTGAAAGAAATCAAATGAATAGTCCTTGTCCGCGTATTAAAATATGAGAGAAGGTATTCTTTAAGAGCTTCATTAATTTAAAAATCCCTTTTTGCTGTTTAATTTTTCAGTGATTTACCGACGAAAATTTTTACTCCTAATTACCGTGTGTTTATTTTAATTCAAGATGTTTTCTTCCGATAAATAAATCTTATTTTTCACCCTGAGGCAAAGCAGAGACGGATTCTTTCTGTTGGTGATGCCTGTGGATTTCCGCCTCTATATAGATGTTAAAATTATTTTCCATTATTTAATTACGTAAGCAATGAGAGAGTCTGCTGAATTTAGGGAAATTGACAGCGAGTTTGAGTTATTTTTATACCCAGATACAATGATGTAAGAATTATTGTACTTTATAGTAATACCACTTCGAGTTACAACCTTTTGAACTACACTCTGGTTGTGGATTGGCGTAATCGTTCGAAATTACCAGCAAGAAAGAATATCTAAATAAGATAAACAATGGCATTTATACAATTTATGGTGAAAATAAGAGTAAAAATGTGTCAAATTTCCGAAAACAACGTTACTACGGGATTGTTCAAGGATTTCGTTTGGTCGTATTGGCTATTTTTGACCCTATTCAATAAGTAATTGGAATTTGGTGAACATCTCTTCTTATTGCTTACCTAAGATTTGCTGATTTTTATGCTTGCTTTATAAAAAAAACTATATATTTGCTACTATTTCTGTAGTGTTTCTTTGGCAACGTCTAATGTGCAATCCAGCACAGCGTACAAATGTATTTAAGTACTTATTATGTCATAAGTATCATTATACATATCGTTCTTTACCATCTGTTGACGTTCTGTTGAATGCATTAAAAAATTACCGAAGCAATGGCGTGACAAATCCCTCTCACTAGCGAGAAATGGTAAGCAAACTAGATACGCCTTCCATATGAATGCTTACGTAATATTTGATCGTCCTTCATCATAATTGCAAGAAATTGTCATTTATCTATTTATTCAGAAACGTTGACTTTGAGTTCTGTAAATACATTATCCAATTGCGGCGTGCTCTAATAATGGAATAAATAGCAGGCAAGTAAATCACTGCATAATGTCATTGAAAACACCATACTGCATGCGAATCCCGCATTACACGATCGATTCCAACTCTAATGACGTTTACTGATCGATATGAAGAGTTTATTTGATATCAGGTCGGTTGAATTAGAGGCGGCTAAAACAAATTCTAAATAAACTTTTATTTTTTCTTATTTCCATTTCATTGATAGTCAGCAATCTGAGTTAATACATCGTTACACTTGTAATTTTTATTTATTATAAAAACAATATCTAGCATTAGATGAAATGGGCATGCTCATTCAGCTTGAGTTAAAGCTCCGATTGAATTCAAAGGTAGGTATGTATTAAGGTAAGTAGATCAACGGCTTAGGTCATTTGCACCATAGGCAAGGGAAGGAAGGAAGTAGGGAAGGAAGGGTCTAGAGAAACCCGGCGTTGGAATTAGCTTCCTCTTAACGAAAAGAGCCAAGAGTACTGCGGCTTGATATCCATGCAGACGAACGGAGGATACCGTCCGGAAAGCACAAAGAAGGGATCGTGCAGTCCCCTCCGCGGTAGGGATTAGAACTCGGGCTCGTGGGGTGGGAGGAAGCTACTACGTCACCCTGATCCCCGATTTCATCCGTTGTCCAGCTTAATGGTTCTCTGGAGGTCCACCTTGCCGACGTGAAAGAATTTTTCACTTCTCGGATTTGCTGCGAATACATGCCATCCTTCACTCAAATTCCTATTGTTGCCAGTGTCGACTATGAGATCCTCCTCGCCTTTTGTCAATGAGAATATAGCTGTGTTCCATTATTATCAAGATTTGTGGGATTTTTCATTTCCCTGGCTGCTAATTAAACAAAAAGATTGGATTTAAAATTTATATTTTATAAGAGACAAATATTCCTGAGCACGTGAGCTGGATTTTTCATTTCCATGGTAGCTAACTAAACAAAAAGATTGGATTTAAAATTTATATTTTTTTAAGAGATAATTATCCCTCCGCGCGTGAACTTTAAGGCTGAACATTTTTCCACCGATACGATATTTTTCTAGTAAGTTTCCAAACGAGATTGTCCGATACGTGACAGAAAAATGATCTGCCGTTTGAATGTTTTGATGAAAAAAGGTATATTTACTGTGAGAAGTTATATTTTTTCGTATGCATCAACATAAACGGAGATTATGTTGATAAAAAGGTGGACAAAGTTGCAAGGTGATTCAGAAGAACTGGCAGGAAAGTAAATCAAGACATAATTTCATTTAAATACCATATACCGATTGCGAAATCCGCAATCCATATCCGATATTATAACGTTATTACTTGCATTTGGCAATGCAAGAAATGCTGAAATTTTTTTCCATTGCAGTTGTCGTTAAAAGTGACTCTGCAGATTGTTTGCAGTATGCAGCGATACTGTTAAGAAAATTTCAGTGCATTAATTTATATAAATTATAGAATTAATCAATTCCTGCACGCACGGATAGAATTTTCAGGTTTTGTTAAAATGATATAAAATTCCGCAAAGCTTTGTCGATATGATACCGTTATTACTTGCATTTGTGCTATGCAAGAAATTGTGCAATTGTTTGCCAGTTCAGTCAGAGTTGTCGTTTGTCTGTACTTCGCTGCATCAATACTCCTTCGAAATTTATGTGCCATCAGTACTGGTTCGCCGAGGTCACGATGTAATAATCTAACTCACAAAGAGCCTTACACATGTCGATTCTATTCACGAGGAAAACATGTATAGAAGCGTTGCTTGCTATTCGTGATACGTGTTCCTTGCTCTGCAATATGACCCAGGGGAAACCCAGTAAGGGAAAAGCACCGCTATCTTGGTCGTGGACGTGAAAGGTGGAAAAAGCATGGACGCAATCGGAAAAAAGTGAGCTGCCCTCCTATTGCGTGTCGTATTTTGTTTTTCTTTTTTTTCGGTGAAAGGCTCCATGAGACTTCGCCGGCGTTTTGCGGACGTCGCTCGATAAAATTGTGAAAGGTTTCGGGTCGGTATTGGGGTCGCAGAAAAACCAGCATCAGAATGGCAGCAAAGAGGGATGCCAGGAGTACAAGAAGAAGGGAAAGACGTGAGGTCGCGAATACATTAGCGCGGATATGTAGGAATGCATTAAATACGGCGAAAAAGTAGTTGAGCCGACTGTTCAAAGAAACTAGCGTGAATGGTGACGAAGAATAGTAAATGTGCAAGTGGTTGTAATCGCAATTAGAATTGTCGTTAAATTTTACTTTGCAGGTGTTTTGCAATATGTTTCCTACTGTTAGGAAAATTGTATAGCATGTACATATATAAATTGAATAATTAATCAATTCATTCACGGATCACCCACGGATATGATTTTCAGGTTTTGATAAACGACAGAAAATTTCATGAAATACAGATATGAAATCGTCGCCTTTATTCAATTTCCGCCTTAAGACACTATTCGGATCATTGTAGTATGAATTTATGAATCTTTCGTGTGCAGAAAACAAGTTTTTTTTAATACTGGCTAATCATTCCTTGTCGTCCGTTGCATTGCCTTTACATGTGTGCCTGCAACTTAATTTTTGAGTGTGTTCTGCTTTAGGTACACTGCCTTGCCATCCTAAACCCTCCTGTAGTCTACTATGGTCAATGCCCTGATCTTCACGTGTTCCATAGATCAGTATTTTCACAATTTGTAATACATTCACCGAGCCAGGTGACGACACATTAAGATAAGGCATTGAGGCATATACCTCCCGTTCCACCGAAGACTGAAGAGAAGTTTTATTAGATGTAATTTCTTTATATTTGAGATACGGACAAATATTAACAAGATTGATCTCTATATACTCTGAATATTTCAAGATGATGTTGTGAGTTTCAAAATAAAAATACGTCATAAGATATCGTCAAAAAGACAATATACACTGTTTCACAGGAAGGGATGCGTCCTCATAAAACATTTATGTTAATTACCCGTGGATAACAATTAGGGTTAGCACTCAGCACGCTCAACTGCAAAGCTAAGAAGTTGCATTCGCAAATACAATTTCTTTTACCACTTTTGGGTAATGTTTTTCGGCCCAATCTCATGGGTATTTATAATAAAGAAGAATATATTTCAATCCGGCAAAATATAAGAAAATTAAGTGCTGGAGTTCGTTAAAAATGGATATGATATTCTACAGCGGAACCAAACTTGAGGTAAGGGAATGTCTTAAGGTTCAGTTTTTAATATGGGATTGTGTGAACGAAATTCTTAATACTTAAATAGAAGAAAGTTCTATTCAACCATACGGAGAATGTGAAATTGAAGGTGGAACGAGAAAATTATTGCATTCAAGATTAAGAGGATTCACAGAGGGAGGGGAAGTGACTGTGCTGTGCTCTAAAGGAAATTCTCAAGTTCCTGATGCCGGGAGGAAAAAGGGGGAATTGAGGAAGTGAAAGCAAAGGCATTTGGCTCATGAAGGGTATGAACTGAGGTAGCATCTTTACAGAAGTAGAGATTAGAATCTGTTCAGGTCAGAACAAATTGCAAATCAGCAAATTTCACATGATATAATAGTTTTACTGAGCATTGTTTCGTTACAGAGCAATATTCCCAAATTTAAAAGCATTATCAATAAGAGAATTAGAATAAAGACACGGAAACAGCGTGTGAAAACATTCGTGTGGGCGGTGGCACTCTTAGAAACTTGGACATATCGAAATGCTGAGCAGGAAAAAACTCGATGCCTTCTAACCCTGCGGAACAACTAACACTAATGAAGTGCCCCTCGGATAGGAAATGTCATAAGATGTAGCTTTTACATGAGAAATACAATGGAGGGAAAAATTGCAGGAAAAGTGCCCGAGGGAAGCCTAAAGATAAAAATAGTCTGAACCTCGGAGCAGATTAAGTTGGACAAAAGAAATAACAGTATCAGGGAAGTGAACTAGCTTGTGAGAGAGAAAACGGAAAACTGTAGAATACAAATCTCATGATTTTTGTTTTATAATACGATGACTTATACAACTTGATAACACAATTCTGTACGAACCCATGGTTGGCAAAAATTGAGTCTAATGTGCAAAAGAGAATTGTTGCGATATCTGCAGAGGTTCCTTCTATGAAGGATATCCTCTAAGTCAACCCATTTAATATTAGTTTTCTTTTGGTAGGTACATACTATTTGATACCGATCGCTTTCATTTCAAATTATTTTATGTTTAGTTTCGCTCGTCAATGGGTATTTTCGAATGGTTTAAAGTTTATTTGTTAGCTATCTTCGTTGCCTGCATAAGGAAATTCGAGGAAAGTGGAGAGAATGTAGCTGTAGGAGAAGATGAGACCCCATCTGGCCAAGCCAGTGCGCAAGGTGAAGCCATGTAGGGCGATGGAAAAGTTCTCTTCCTCGGGGCAACATCAAGTTTTCCACGGCGAAAGGTATTTTTTTGAAAAAAAAGGAATGTTTTTCAGCATCGGAATATGAAATCATTGCCATAGAGACCGGCAGAAGCTGCGGCATTCGGAGTGCAGGTGGAGCTTCCCCTGGAGCGAGCGGAGGGAAAAAAATTCTTCTCTTTAGAGACTTAATTTTGGGTCAAGGGAATCCATTACTTTTAAGGTGATGTACCAAAAGTTACTAGCTCGTATTCCACTTAATTTATATCCAACTTCAAAGTCGACCATCATATTTCAATCATGAATTCACATTTTAATGTAATGAGGATATGTACGTTAATTCTTTTAAGTAGATGGTTATTAATTAGGTGGAAGAGTTAGGTTGGAGAAAGTTAGGTTAATTAGTTAGGTGGAAGAGACTTATACTCGCCCGAATAAAGGCATATTATTATTATCATTAATAATAATAACTTTCTTATTTCGCAATTCATTTTATTTTCACACATTAGTTTCATCAAATATATATAATAAGGTCCTATTCATTTACAATCGGTTTAATTGAGATGTTTTCAAATGTAAAAAATAATATTTATTTTCAAAGCCATAATTAAAATATTTTATCAATTTCTGTAATATTTATTCATTTCTATGCGTAATTGAAGGACATCAAAATATTAGCTATGTTGTAATAGATTTAACCGAGTTTACCTGTAAAATTTCAAAGTCATACATTAGGGGTGAGTGTTTTTGGAGAGAGGCATTGCTCTTGAAAGAATACTATTTTCCTGAGAATAAGAACTGATCCGATTTATCGAATAAAACGTGTGAGCAACTTTGGCCTCTTTCGTATAGCGGGAAAGATAATCTCCAGCTCCATAATTAATGTGATTTCATGAATATAAGTGCGTTACGGTGCTAGGTAGGATAGAAACATTTTTCTCCCAAATAAAGGACATATATAATTATAAATGATATTTTATTTCAGCAAGTTGTATTTCGCTTCGGAGATTATTCTTGGAAACATTTTATCTTTCCTTAGATCAGGATAAAATGCCGAGATTTTAGATGTTGCATTTCCTTTGTCAAGGCTCATTCTCCGTAATAAATTGCTATTTTTATATTTTTAAGCTTCTCTTTTACATATTTTTTTTTTAATAGAGGTTTAAAAATTCGATCTGTCATATTGAATGCTTTTTAAAAGCAGTCGCTACTGAACTAAAAATTTTAGATAAATATTTGATTTTTTTAAGCTTTAGAACAGAGAGATTTCCACTATTGCGCATTCATCTGAAATAATAGTCTGTATCACAAACATGATTCCATGTTGGTGTATTAGGTAGTCTCCAGGTGATTATTTAAACACAGATACGGTAAAGAGAAACATTGATGGACTTAAAAAGAACAATGGAACATCATTAATTACATATGAATAGATACCCAAGCACTACGGGCCAAGAGATGTTCGTAAATACAGATACGGCAATGAGAAATACTGAGGTACTTAAGAGCAGAAACAGAACATCATTTATCACACATGAATAAATACAAGGCATAAACGCAAGTAATTTTATTTCGTGCCAAGAGGTGTTCGTATCGGAAAAAAGTGCTTTAGAATTCAAAGCAAGTCTGCAGCATTCTTTCGTCAGCGAACCGAAACCACCCTTTTACACAGTGCGGACGAGGATAGTAAATAATTTTCTTTCCTCTCCTCCGGCTCCAACTGGTTCAGGGTTCCGCTCCACCTAGTGAAACATTGCTCGATCAAGCGGACAAACTGCACTCGCCATTATTCATCGCCTCGCTCAAAGTTTCCGAAATAGTTCCCCTATCCCTCTTCCTTGTTTAACCATAGTCCATTAGTGCTTTCCGTTTCCTCCCTCGGTCCCCATTCGCCTTTCCCCCCAAGAGTTGAAAGCTTTTCTATCTTTCCCTTCCCGTCCCTATTTCTCTCTTTCTCTCTGTATTAGCCTCTCTGTCGCTGCCTCTATGGCTTCTTCTCCTTGGTAAGGGTGACATCCCACCCCCAGTACCAGGCCTGACCAGACCTTCCACTCACTCCCCCGCAGTGTCTTCGCCCCCCTATGGAGCCCGATTTTACTTTTTCTTCTCTTTTTCTCTCTATGTTATCTGACTCTATTTTACAGCCTTCTCACATCAGCGCAGCGCCGTTTCCCTCAACCTTCCTTTCACCTCATGCACCCGCCTCTCCTCTCTAGTTTTTTCACTACGATTCGATGCTTATAATAACACAGGAAGGTCGAAAAATCGGCCCGGACACCATTCCTGCTCATCCCTATGTTAAATGATCTCCTGAATTCGAATATAACATCCGTTTTTCTTCATTACTCACCATTTGCGGGAAAACTCCCCTCCTATTTTTATCCATTTTCGATAATTTGGAGCGATTAGAAGAATTATTTTAGGATTTATATTTATTTTAAGGGTTTCGAGGGTTGAAAATTTCTAAAACATGGCCATTTATGCTACGAAGGTAGATTTGGGGGATCTCAGTTCCCGTTAAATCTATAAAAACGCATTGAAAATTATATATTTCGTCGTTTTTTCGCAATTTTTCACGTATTTTCCATCTCCCATTTCACGTCATCCTCCTCTAAATGATATCCATAGGTATCATAAATAATAAAAAACTTTTTCATGATATAGCAACAATAATTTAAATATGTATGAATATTATAATCTCGTCGCCTAACGTATCCCCTTCACTTCCCTTCGACGAATATCTCGAGGGTGCGTAACTCCCACTCGACAGGTATTTTGCGATTAAGTATTGCTCCTTTATGAACCCTTATGATCTTAATTTGAAAATTTCATATATTATAAAAGAAACCCGGTGTAAAGTTTGCCTTTTTCGCAAATGTAAAACTTTTTCCACCGTATTTTCTCAAATTTAATTTTTCTTATATTGTGGAGTTAACAAAGCTCTACCCAAGGAAATTATAATGATGAAATCATACGCTTCCTGGGACATTTTACGGAACCAAAAAAGACAAAATACGACTAGTCGAAAAGAAAGTGTGCGTCTTCCATGGTCTAGACCTCTACGGAACGGGGTCCTCCTCGCTGGCAATTTCTGGTCCGATACGTATCTGACGATTTTTATTCTGCATAGGAATAAAGGCCTTTTTACGTCAATCAAAACCTTAACAGAATTGAAGTGGTAAGTTAAAATAAAAGTGGAATCCTATAGAGGGTGGAGAAAAATTATGTCACCAAGTTTGAACCCTGGATAGATGATGCCAGGATAAGCCGAAAAATTCAGAAAATGGAAAATTGCTGGAAGAAAATCCCTTGCACTTATATGATAATTTTTGGGTCGATAACACACAATTTAAACTGCAGAAGATTCTAGCCAAGCGCACCGATTGGCGATTTTGCTCTGTTGCTGGATGATCTGGACAACTCGGGTATACTGGTATTCTCTCAAACTAAAATTTCAAAATAAAAATCCATGTAATTTTGGTTCAAACCGGGATCAGCTACCCGGGGCTCAAATTTCGCGACACAATTTGTCTCCTCCCTTTATTTACGCAGCGTCCTACATGATACTTTTATAGTCGCTGTATACTTGCTATAAATCACTCTGATAAATTCTCATCAATGTCCATGGGGCTGGGATGCATCGTGCCGGGATGGCGAAACGCAGCATTTAACATTTTGAATCAGAAACGAGTCGATTCCTTTAATTCGTTCATTCGCCGAGCCTTACGATACGATGTTCTTCTTTACCAGAACTTCGTGAGACATCGTCGGCGATCGACGGAAAGAATTCCTCCACCCTTTGATGCATTCATGACAATATCATTCCCGCGCTTTAGGTTTAGCGTTCCAAAATCAATCTGAGTTTATAAAACTGTATGCTTTAATACCATAACTTAAATTTGACACCATGCATTATGTTTATTGTTGCATTGTTTTATTAGCATGACCGAACGTTTAATATCCAACCAGATTTTATGTTAAGTAAATACTTTCTCGTAAGCAAAGACGACGGAACTTGAATCACAGAATTCCAATTTTTTTCTTCATATGTCAGTAAGTTCATGCATTTTTTGTATTAAGTGAATTTGGTGGCTGTCGTGATGCAGTTGAGGTATCTCGTTGCATAAAAATACGTTCAGTTAAAATTGGCATTTTTCTCGGTGTGCTGTGTTCAATTCTGTCTGGAAGGAGGGATACTTCAGAAATATGATTTATTTTAAGTTTACTCGCATTATAAAAAAAATTGTTGACAATAAATATTAAAGTAACCACTGTTAAAGAAAATCAGTTTGAGTGATTTAAATCGATATGAAGTGTATCGTTGTCGATATTTGTATCGGGGTAAAAGTATCGATCCTCTTTCACTCTTGAGCTTCACATGCCTTCCCCTCTCTACTCAGTATCGCCCACATTCACCACAATATACTCCCACTCCAAACCCGTAGAAACCACTTCCGTTTCTTTTTTTCGTAGGAAAAGAAGGAGAAAGAAACCCCGTTCTCTTCTCTTTCTTTTTCTTTATTTTTTTCTATTTCGCCCCATCCCCACCCCCTTCCGATGGTCGAAGCACAAGACAAAATGCAGGACCGCATCGAGCTGTGATCGGAATGCGCTATCGCCTTGGATAAGGCTTATTTCCTCTACTCTTTCTTTTCCCCAAAGAGATAGTAGCGCCGGAGCGGGCAAAAAATAAGGGGAAGTCGTCGTGTTACTATTCTTTTCCTTTCCATGGGAAAGGCTTGTAAATAAATAAATGGTCATAAATTTACCCTTTCCTAGACATCAAAGCCTGTGCTTAGTGACCTCTTAAAGGAGAGCAAGATAACGCGGGGAATGTGTGATCAGTGTGGATTTCGGGCGTATTTCCACTCTCCTAGAATTAGTAGACTTTGCTTTAGGTTAGGGTTAATTCATTGGGTGCATGCTTCTTTACGATAGTCAGGCATGCACGATGACAGGAGTGGAGAAATCAAAGTTGGCAGCTTTCCAAATGTTGTGCTGCTGAAGACAGATTAAGATGAAGTGGATATATCGCGTGAGGAATGTGGAAGTTCCAAGTTGGAGAGAAATCTTTTTAAAACCTTGGGAAGATGTAGGTACTAATTATTCAGCCACATCCTAAGACACGGCGGTCTTATCAAAGCAATCGTTGAAGAACAGGTGGGAGGAAAAACGGGAAGAAAGGCCTATGAAAAGATGCATAGAGCACGGGAATGAATGGTATAAAACCTAAGAATTATTTAGGTGCTGAAAGACTAGCTGATAGTAGAATTGAGTGAATATCTGGTTTAAACCAATCTTCGGGTCGCTGACTAATGATGATGATGATGACGATGACTGAAAAAATCTACAAAATCCCTCACACTTATTCTGGTTATTTTTACGAGGCATGTTCATTGTATTGGGGAAGAAAACTGGATCGAATGTGGTCTGGAAATAGTTGCTAAAATTTTAATATGCCCCCAACTGTACATGTAGATGCGCGTACATCAGGACATCTCAGGGTTAAATGTGATTGAAATTAGATTAGCGCTAAATAAGTTTTCTCTAGAACCATAATGAAAGGAAAAAACTGAGACCAACGTGAAGTTAGTAGCAGGGTAATACCAGTCAAATTGCTTAAAAAATGCTGGTTACTAATATTAATTGCACGGCTCCCACACCATCAGCCCACTTCAGGCATCAATAGGTTTTATATGGTCCCGCACTCCTTAAACTCTTCCAGTTCGAGTCGCTATACGTGTTGATTACTTGCACATTTTAAAGCCTTTCAAGATGCTAGGCACTTCTAAAGCATCATGAAGGAGAGAACTTTTAATCCAGTCGCGATTTAAATGCAATAATTTAAGGATTCAATTGAGTTATTTAAAGTGGAATTTCATTTCTGCCGAATAAATCAAACAGTACAAAAAATTCGTGTAGAAGTAAAATGATGATATAAGGAGAATAATAAGCGTTAAAACATTGGAGTGGCCGAACTTGAGTAGCCATGTTCTACTAAGGCGCAAATTATTTTTTGGCACTTCCTATAGCACTATGCATTTTATTTTGTTTCGTGACTGACGAAGTAGGGCTAATTTTTTGATTGATTATAATTTTTAATTAAATAGAATGATTGAAATTAACTTATAACTGAGCAGAACGTGCAAGGAGATGATCGAATACAATTATTAAGTTTCGCAGCTGCTGGAACACCGTCATCATAGAATACGTTGATTCTATATAATGCGAGGAAAAATCAGCAATGAATAATTAGTAAGGCTCCATTTCTGCTATGCGCTAATTAAACCTGGAAAGAATATCCGAACTCTTCCAATCCCTTGCTTCGTTAAAATTGAAAAACGAACGAGTAACTTCTATCAAATAGCACTCATATGGCGTGGATGGCATGAAATGTTTCCTATTACCTTTTCATTCCTCTTTCATTTGAGCCATATGATTTTATTTTCACGCTCCAGCGATATTGAGTAATTTTATGAGGAATTTAAAAATAAGAAGGAATAAATATCACAGAATTAATGATCTAGTCTGTTACCGATATATCCCTTTTCTGCGGTAGTTAATTCATTCCGACAAATGCGAACAACCGCTTGCATTTGGTGCCCTACTGGAAACTACATGAATGGGTTCGTTAATGAGATATATCTAATGCTCGATTTCGAAATATTAATACATCCGTATTTTTACGTCTTTCGATTCGTTCGAAAATTTAGATATTTACGAATAAAAATAATCGGCCTAATAATAATAACGTCAAGCACTCATGCCGAGTGGCTCATAGCTTATCACACGCACCTTGGCTTCGAACAATGGTATCGCGTAGTACGTAGTATTTTTAACTGTTCCAAGCGATTCTTTTCCTCAACGTTTTTGCTAAAACTAAAATGCAGGAATTCATAAGCCTGTCAAATGCTTAACCGAATTAAAATGCTACGTGGAAAAAGAAGGATTGCTATATTTACGCATCATTCTACAAGATACTTTTGTATTTGCTACATATTTGCCATTAACCTTTCTGATAAATTCCTACAACCCTTCTAATTTATATATGTTGACCATTATTCTTAGGAAATGAATATTACTTAAAATTTGACAAACGATTACTCACATGGGTGGACACAACAAGCATAATATTAGGATTTCTATCCCATAAAATTATTTCCCTGCGTATCGAATGGATATAAATAAATAAGCACAAACATAATTCATTTAAGATATCAGTAGGTGTACAAGAAATAGATCGGTAGAATAGTTTCAGTGCGTTAAAATAATCAGCAATTCCTATCCATCCCAATTATCCAGTCTGTAGGAGAATACTAAGTAAGTATCGCATGTCGAATGCAGTGCAAAGCTTGACTTATGTCACCAAAGAACTTCAGTTCTAAATGCACACTACGTGAATACATTCTATTTTTCCGGAGTCTACCTGCAATTGTGGCTTCAGGGATGATTATAATAAAATTTAAATAATTCTTCCTTTCACAGAATTCCTGTTGACGAAGGATATTCAGCATTCCATACTCCAATTCAAAAAATAATGGCATGGGAACATCGTGCAGAGCTTTCAATGTAACAAAGGTAGGTAATAAAATGTGGTAATAATTACATAAAGGCACTTGGAAGGGGGACATTCGCAATTTAATCCTACGACTGTAAATTGGAAAATTGTAATTGCTGCCCTCCTTCAAAATATTCATATAGGAAAAATATTTCCCGTTGTTCGCTGTAGAAGTAACAAAGTTTAATCTATAACAGCTTCTTAAATCTCATCATGACTTCATTTTCTTCATGAGCATGGTTAGGATACAGTACACTGGCAGATAAAGTAAGCATCAACACAATAAATGCAGTGCATAAAAGTGAAGTGATGACATAATTACGATTCCCGCTAAATGAAAAGGGTAACCATTATGGAAGCAAGCCACGCCATATTCATAAGGAAAATTTTATACTGGTCTTAGCACCTACATGCAACTTCTTAACCTTTGACGTGCCTACTAAGGCAACCATTTTCTGACTGGCCTTCCTTACTTATCGGTGAACTAGTTTGGTTAATTTGCATTGATTATCAGTGGCCAGTTGTATAAATATTTGACGGCAGATTAAAAATTAAACTTTAATAGCATTATTTAAAAATAGCATAGATACTGAAGAATTTAACGTTGCAACTACTCCAATAAGTTAAATAATCCATTAAGCTCTAAATGACGCAAAGCATTCCTGAAAGTGTTATGGCAAAATTTAAATGTGTTGATACTTTGAACTTGTATAATTTTGCTTCCAAAAAGAAGTACAAAATACTCTGTGATTGAGTATCCTAAGTATAATGTTGCTACATAGACTATTGCAAAAATGAGTTTGTCTTTAAAATATTATTTGATCTCTAAATGTTTCAAAATAAAATTAAATTCTCTAGTCTTGAAACCGAAAAGGACAGAAAGCGTTCTGTCGCGGGTTTTTTACTTGAAACGTGGTCTATTTTCCATGTTCACGCTACTATGTCTGACCAGCTATTTTCCATCCCATTTGGCTCGGAACGTTTCCTTTAAATATTGATCATATTTTGGCCTTGGAACTCTTCAAACAAGGCATCGCAGGAAATCGTGCGCCTATGTAAACGGAAAGAAAAAATAACAGCGTGACATGTGCTCATAGTTTATCGGCCAAGGTGATATCATGAAACTGTACTATTCTTTCCTGAAAGATTGATGTATTTTTTTCGCTTTCAGTTTCCTCTTTCGATTTAAATACAGTTCAAACTCCAATCAGTCATGACACAATGGTTTGCCGATTTCCACCTCATCGATATTGCGAGGAGAATGATAGCCACAGCTTCGGTGCCGCCGTTTGCGCTTTAAATGGTACTTAAAAGTGCATGTGGTTGAGTTCTGATAGCTCAACGCACATTTAAAGAGAGGTGAATGGTTGCTCCTGAAGATCCCGAAGAAGAATTTATAAAATTATGTGGAAAATTTTATTTCAAGCAGTGGTGTTAGTGTGGCTGAATCCAACTTCGTAAAGTAGCCTCAAACTGACGGGTGGACCCAGTATTACGTGTCAGTTTTTCAGAGAAAATTGTTTTACGGCATAACTTATGACGTGAATATCATGTACCTACCCTCGTTATTTTTAAGTCTTATTTGTAAAAGCACCAACGATTCGAAATATTTTGTATTATTTTCGATCTTTCGTATTAAACCAGGGTTGGTTTGTTTTGCCTCTGAAATAGGCTCCCATTTAATGCGGTAAACCAAATTATTAAATTATTTTTACGAAACAATCGAAGTGGAAAATGACTCTATTTTATGAAAACCTCAATTATGTGGAGGTTTGGGTGTATTTTTGCTCAATCATTATATTCTTACCTACTGATAAGTTCTAAATCTAAATCTTCATTCAGCCAAGTTTTTTTCAGCTTTCTGAATTAAAAATTCTATTTTTCATTCTTCTCTCTTAGATAAAAAGACAGTTATTAAAATTTTCGAGGAAATCACTGATTTTGAATTTGTATTTTTACTGACGCTCAAACGACGTTTATGCTGTGTTGTTCATAAACATATTTCATCCAGTTTCTACGAGCTGGCTTCTTTTTAGATGTCTTATACTGCCAGTAATGTGCTCCACTGACTTATCTGTTGTTTAAAATGTAATTTTTCAATAAACAGTTTGCGTTCAAAGTTCTCTCGCATCTTGAAGTGACATTGTTACAAAATGGATTTATAAAATAAGTTATTTTCGTTTATTTTAGCTATTTTGAAAATAACCTACGCGCTCTTTTTTCTACGTATCCGGACTTCACGAAGAACAATTCATTTTTACGTTCCACTTGAGCCTCTGCTGCAGTAATGGGGAATGATGACCTCTTTTTGAGCAGGGGAATGATGTACCATTGTCAAAGGGGCTCCATAGATAATGTGATGGGCTTTACTGTCGATGACGTTGAGCTTAGAGGAATTGCCTGTGGAAGCCATTACGGCCCTTCGAAAAGATGTTTGACTGTGTATAGGGGAAAACACAGCGTTGACATTTTTAGTGATGTTGCTTAAATTTTCATATTTTCTCCTCCATAAAATTTGATTAATTCCATGATACAGGCGCGAAAGAGACATTAAATTTTTTATTAAATACCAGCTAACATTTTCCAAACTCAAGTCTTCAAGTCTTTTTCTCCGTAAAACAGTGATTTTTTTGTAAATAATTCGCCTACCTTTCAAAACAACAACATAGTTGGTGACTTCATTAAATATTTTTTGCAATTTAACATTCGCATACTTTCTTATATCTCTCACTCAATTCTTAAACAATAAATCTATATTCAGAAGCTTCTACTATTAATTCTTACTCGTGATAATTTATATATGTGCGCATTGAGCACTGCACTAAAGAGTGCTGATTTTATAGTTAAAAAATTGGGCTACTTAAAAAATGAAAGCATTCCCACCATTTTCCAATTAATAGGAGACCATTAACGCATATTTTACACACAGCATATTTATTACGCATATTTTTACAGCTCTGACATTTTCAAGAAAATGTCAACTGGAGGGTAAAAAAAAATCCTGACTGGGTTCAGGTTGCTGATAGCGAAAAAATCCGCAATGCAACTTCTCCCAGGCATCGAGGGATGGATGATATAGTATACGCATCAACGCAGAGACTGAAACGGTGAAACTGAGCAGCGGTGAAGTGAAAGCCCTGGGCTACCCCACCGAGAGATTAAAAGGCGTTTTTAGAGGGGCTTATCTTGGGGATTGAGGTAAATTTAGTTAGGCGCGAAGGAAGAGCGTGATTAAAAAAAAACTCGGCAATTCCGCGCGCGGCGAGTTTAGAGGGCGCCTGGGAAAGCAATCAACGCGGACGGCCAACATCCTGTCCCGTACTTAAACACCTCATCCGCTCCACGCCGCGTCACGCCAAAACTACATGCCTACACACATCCACCCACCGCTTTGCAACACCCTTTTCCCACCTATGGGACGCAGATTACGCGTCTCTTTCCACTGGAGGGTGTGGTTTCGCTCAGGGAGCTTCGGGGATGGTGCAACCGGCCTCGGATTATCCTTTTATAGAGCACGGGACGCCAGCAACCAACCCTCGCCCGACCCTACCCCTAGGCGTAACTCCCGGATAAAATTAATTTCTTGTCGACGGCTCTATCTTATCCGATGCGTGGCGGGCGATTGTGCTCGCGTCAAATGTGCGTGAACGGGTGCGGTGTGTGTAGTGGTTTGGTCGATTGTTGGAGAGCGTGTCCCAGAATCTGTTTTCACCCCGTCCTTCATCGATTGCGTCCGTTAGACGTGACAGTGCCCAAAAAAAACTAAACCGTTATCACATCAAAGAAACCTTTGCTATTGAAGCCTATTGTGCGTTCATACACATTTTACGTGTAATTTATTTGGGTTAGTATAGCATATTTACGAGATTGTCATGGATTCAGCGAAGATTCTTGGTGATCTATGTTGAATATTGAAGAATAAGCGATAAGGTAATAAATTTCCCTAAGTTTCTAACGCAAGGCATTAGTTTCTATACTTTTTTAGAGTTTCACATCTCTCCCGCGTTGAGTGGTGTACTGCTTGCGCCGACAGAGGTAACAGAGGTACTTTCCGATGCTCAAAGAAAAAACAAACTGTGATAACATCAAAAAACCTTAACTCTATTGACTGTATCTAATAAAATTTATTTTTTAAATTTAAAAATATATTATGAGTGGAACCATTTCGTTACAATATATTATTTTCGAATTTCAGATACAAATCTCTGCCGATTTTCACATTAAATTAATCAAAAACTGTCTCAAAGCGTTTTTTGCTAGTAGATGGTGGAACAGTTTCGCGTTAAGTTCCTTAGCTCTTCTCCGTAATTGGATGGAAGATTAACGAGGCTAACTAAGGTAGAATTCATGAGAATATTCATGAATACAGCTTTCAAATGCAAAAGATATCAGAAATTAAGTATGCCACTTCCGTCGGTGCAAGAAGTGCACTTCTACACGCGGAACTCTATAAAAATATAGAAACTGATGGTACCTTGCAGTAGAAACTAAAGGAAATTTATGATCCTAACGATGATCCCTCAATATTCAAGAAATATCGAAAACTCTCTTCGCTTAGTCCTTCATAATCTCCTAAAAAAAAGTTATACTAACCGAAAAAAAGCACGCGGAAAGCACAATGCGGTTCATCGGCGGAGTAATGCATTAAAAGTAACATGGTTGTAATTAGTTTCAGGGATTTAGGTTAGTTGGACCGGCAGAAATAGTTTGGAGGCAATTGTTATTTTATTGTCTGTTGCTATATTATATTTTTTTATATTATATTTTTTCTTCTCATTCCTTTTGAAAGGTAAAACGTAATATTTTACTAAAGTATCCGAGTAATACTCAGACTGGGAAAAGATCGTGTTGCTTCACAAGAGGAGACACTGGCGAGGAAAACCAGCGAGTGGGTTTAGAAAAATATCTGGATAAGAATGGCCGCAACAGAGGCATTAATGAGAAAGAATGTTGAAACTTTCAAAGTACTCCACATTACCTTCATTATTGCCTTCCATTTACTCAGTAATAATTTATTTTTCTCTAACGTGAAATTCCGAATTTTCCTACCCATTTCATTTCGTCCGCATGTGAAGGCTCTTTCAAACTTTACATCAATAATTTGTTCCTGTTAATTTTCCAGGGGTTTCAATTTTGGAAATAGTCCAGCATATGCTGATATGAAATAGCGTTTCACTCCGTCCCTTGGCTGCTGTTCATTGCTCCTTTATATTTATTACCCTATCCGTTACTCTTCAAATTTGAACATATATCACCAAATCTCCTCGCTTAATCCTTGATAATCTCGTAAATATGTTATGCTAACCGAAATAAGGCATGTGGAAAACGTACACACAATGAGGTTCAACGGCGATGTAATGAATTGAAAATAACATGTTTGTAATTAGTTCGAGGGATTTGGGTTTGTTGGACCGGCATAAATGGTTTGGAGGCAATTGTTATTTTCGCAATCCTCCTCCCCCTCCCTCACCTACGTAGCCTTGGCTTCCCTTCATCCCACTCCACTTTTCTTCTCCCTCCATTCCACTGACAACCACTCAGCGCAAGGCAAGGGACATCGAGGGAATGCGCAAAATATTAATCCGCTGATGGAACGTAAACATCCCGTTGTTTGGTTTCAAAACTAGCGTTATGGTGCCCCCTCCCCCGCCTCCTTTCCCAATCCGGTCCCTTCTATGGTACCACAAGCGACCGCTAATAACATCTAGGATCGTTTCCTGCCATGGCCCAACCGTGCTGCCATCCCTCAGGCCACCAGCTACTACAAACATTTCATCCCCTTCAACGCCATAGGCTGTCCCATTCATAGCCTTCAAGTCCTGACCATATTGGCCATTGAAAGAGCGCATTGCCTTTGAACCCGCAGTTCATGGCAAATTTTATGAAGATTCTCCTCCGTTGTGGTGCTTACCTGCAGGTTTTTCCAATAAGGACAAAAGTCAATATCCTTAGGTTTTTCTCCTTTTTGTTTACTTACACTTGGTTAATCAAACTCTTTTCATTTTTCATATTTTTGTTGGTTTTTATGCTTACTATTTTTATTTTGTTGTAATTTTACTTCATTTAATTTCTTGAGTTATTTTACTATTTATTCCTCTGCAAATATTTAATGCATGAGGAGGGGTTTGGTTGAAGATAAGACTTTCTAGTCCCAATCTCGCCCAGTAAAGATGAATCATCATTATTATATTTTTCGTATTTCTAAATAATAGCGGGCCTTAAGGAAAAGAAAAATTCACTTGGCACGTTCCTTGCTGACAATTTATTACGGCAGTGGTTTCGGCACTTATGTCATTTCAAGGTCGGTAATGACATAGGTGATACCCTGCTCATACGTTTGTGTCAAAACCATGGTCGGTTATAATCGGTCATATTTTCCGCGTGGAACGTAAAAATTGAATTTTCTTTTCCTATGTCGTGCTTCCACAATGCGTCGCCGCAAGCGTTTAACATCGGGCCGTTAGTTCATGAAATATGCAACATATATTTATGACATAAGTAAATGCTACCTCTGTTTGGGATCGTTATGGGAACATTGATAAAAAATGTTGGCGCTGTACTATTTTGTAACGAGAGGGTCGCCCATCGCTTGGAGGAGCATGGTCATGGGGTCATAAGACGGGAAGGAAAATGAAATTTTAAAAAGGCGACCTATCGTTTAGAACGTGATGGTATTGATGGGCTTTGAGAGATTTATTACTGCTAAAATAAATTCAACCGAACCGTTTTCTCCAAATGATATGATAGGTATTCTCTCATTTATAAAGTGGGAACGCTCAAGTGTTGAATAAGCACAATCAGGGGCGGAAGGGTGACAACTTTGCTTACTTTTACTTACAAGTAGGAGGGCGGAGTCAAAGCATTACTTACGTAAGAAAGATCTTACTGATTAGAGAAGAAAGAGAGTGGTCGCGTGGAGCGTTTAGTTTGTTTTAAGACGACAGTATTTTTTTTATATATACAAAACTCCGAGGTAGTATATTGAGTAGCAGGTACTAATACTAATTTATTAATAAAATCTTAATGCGTTTAATTCAGTAATTAAAACTATACATCAATAATAATTTACTTAATACACCAATATTTATTATCTTATTAATTATGTGCTCTTTTGCATCAAAGTGCTATATTGCCGAAAAAGCTTCAAAAAACAGATTAAAAGTTTTGTTCACTTTATATTATTAAAATAAAATATATCGAAAAATCTAATGTGTGCTAGTTGGGGAGGGGCTACGCTAATACTTTGCTCACATGGGGGAGGGGTCTAAATGGCCAAAACTGTGCATAAAATGTCCTTGAACGCTCCCGCACGGTTAAAATCACACAGGTGCCTCGCAAAACAGGATTTATCGTCCCGTTTGATTTAATCCCTAATGCCGCAAATGCCTACGAGCGATGGCTCGCAAGGCGCAGTAAGGATGCACGAAGCATCCCATATCTCTTCCTCGGGTGGATGTTGGTGGGTACTCAGTGTTTCCGTCTCCTGCAGAGAGGTCATGCCCTACGGTCCGCGCTCACGAAAGTTATTGGTCACTTATCGCCGTCACCGCCTGGCCCATCACTGTGCTAGTAGTGATCCCCCTCTGGACATCCGATCACCCCATCCCTTAATCCTCGTCGGTCAAGTCGGCGGGAGCCCTTGGGGGAAAACTCGTTCGTATCAATCCTTCCGCTTAAGGGCGTGTTCCATCTCCCGGCGTTAAGTCTGTCAGCGGGGCGAAAGGGCGTAAGGAAGGAAAGATGATCTGGTTCGAGGCCTTTCGCCTGTCCCGGTTGAAAGGGAATACGTTCTGGAAATAGTTTCCATGGTTTCCACCATTCTCGCAGCCGTCAGTATCGCTTCACGATAATCATCTTTCCTGCTCACTTTTCCTACCAACAATGGCGTGAAATACTTGTTCCATTTTTCTCTCCTTTTCTTCGTCTTGTCTCCTGTAGCAGATATTCGGAGTATGTTAGCAGGAGGAACCATTCCCGCTCCAACGGTCAATTTCCGATACAAATTACTACCTTAAATTTTACGCCCTCATCTGAAAATTTTCAATGTATCCCTACAGAAAAGACCCTTTTCAACATTTGCATTTGCATTTACATTTCTAATTGGAAATTTTTACCTCAGTTCTTTCTTAGGCAGAAATAATTTATATTGAGATGAAGAAAAACATTTCCTAAGGTTTACAATATACCCTGAATATTTCAAGGCGGTAATGCAAATTTTAAACGAGTCATTCACTGCAATAAATGACAAAATACGACCGGTTGAGAGGGAATCATGGGTCGTCTTGAGCTGTTGTTTTATATGTGTACCGAAATGATTTGTTTTCTGGTTTATATTAATTACTTTCTCTTTTTTTTCTCTATATAAATTAAGCTGAAAATACGAGCGATAAATGATACAGATTTGAATGAGAGGAGGTCTGATTGTTATATACTTCTACTTCGATGCACAGCAAACCAGTTGTTAAGGAACCACTGTGCCTAGAAGAAATGTATAAGAACAGTAATTTATGTCTAATTCTAATGGATATATTGGGAAAAGGCGGTAGGGTAAAAAAGATTAACTGAGCCGTGTCTCATGCTTGCCCCTTTTGAAAGGGAATACACCTGCGCTTAAGGGATTGTTCCCTGAATACATCAATCTAGGAATTGGAGCAATTTTGAGTATCGCTTCACGGCAATCATATTTTCTATTCACTTTTCCTTCCAAGTGGGGATAAAGTACTAGTTCTCTTCTCCTTTATATTACCTTCACCAGACGGCTCTACTAAAGATTATCGACGACATTCGACTTCATATTGACAAGCGTATGGTTACAATATTAGTTATTTTTGATTTCAGTAAAGCTTTCGATCGAGTTGATCATAAACTACTCATACATAAGATGGTGAAGCTGGTTTCTCTTGTTCAGCTTTAAACTGGTTTTGCTCCTACCTAGGCAATAGATTTCAAGCAGTCTCAGGATCTGATAATAACTTATCCGCTGGGGTTCCAGTATCTTGCGGAGTTCCTCAGGGATCTGTTCTGAGCCCTCTGCTATTTTCTATATTTGTCAATGACATTTCGATCGCGATTAAGAATTGTAAGTATATGATATATGCAGATGATCTTCAGATATACATCCATACCTCGATTGAAAACATAGCTAATAGTATCAAGCTAGTGAATCATGACGTAAGAGAAATCACAAAATGGGTGGGTGAAAACCACCTCATACTGAACTGTTTAAGTACGAAAGCAATAATCATCGGTAGCTCAAGTATCCTCAACAAAATAGATCATAATCGCCTTCCTCCAGTTGTAGTTGGTGATCATCAAATACCGTTCAGCGACTCCGTTCGCACTCTTGGACTAACCCTCACAAAATATTTGTCTTGGAACCAACATGTCAATGACATCTGTAATAAAGTCAATATCACACTGTATCAACTTTAACTTCGTAAGCACTTGCTTCCTATATACACCCGGAAAATGTTAATTTCTACCCTGGTATTCCCTTCCTTTGATTATTGTAGTCTTTTTTATAATGACATGCCTAAAGAGCTGGGTAAAAAGTTACAAAGGCTACTTAATTCATGTGCAAGATATGTATTTGATTTAAGAAAGGATGTTCATGCATCACAGTACAGAATCAGCCTTTGTTGGCTAAATCTTTGTATTTAAGATTTTCAGAGAGAGAATCCCTAATTATCTCCGGGAACTTTTTATGAACAGATATGTAACCTCTCACATATCATCTCGCAAAAAGGATCTATTAATGTGGCTATTAATATAGTACTGTAACAAAAATAATTAAACATATATTTCACTGTCTTTTATTCCATGTTGTAATCAACAAAGCCACTTTACCCCGACAAATATTAACATCGTTTATCGTAGGGATATTTCTGTTTTATTTCGAATTAATATCTATTTTCAGGGAAACTTGCACTTAAAATGAAAGAATCGGGAAAATGTATTATTCCTATGCTGATTTTCATACCAATATCTCCTCATTCGTCCCCATGAAAGGTCAGACTATAGTTTACATGGAAAATTGTAACCTATTGTCTCCCAAATACGGATATATAATGTTGTACTTAGATAGCCTGCTTATTATCCCTTGTCCCCTCTTTCAGTACCCCTACTTAAGGCAATCCATGGTGAAATTGTCAACCCTATTGAACGACTCGTTTGGAGAACTTAAAGTTTAGCAATCCCTCCGTCGAACGGGAGGTTGAAAGTTGGTCCCAAAGGTCTGTCTGTTTGTAGGCTTCGACTCTCTCCATCCTATCTCCATCCCCAATAATTATAGCCCGTCCCTTGCCCACTTGTCCCTCTTTAAGGGTCATATGACCTCAGTTGAGGGTGTCATATGCAAATACAATGCCACCCTCCTTCGAGTTGACCTCGCAAGCACGTTTTTAGGGGGGCTCACCGGCGGTTTGCTTTTGGAGTGAACCGAACGGGCGGAAAGGGAGGATAGCTCTCGCGGGGCCTGCGATAAAATGTTCCGCTTAGGTGATTCGGGTTTCCCGCCCGTGCGTCATGGTTAAGGTTTAACGGGCAAGGGTTAGAGGCAATGAACATCAGCAGAGAGGAGGCGGAGGGAGTTGGTTGGGCTTCATTAAATCCAAATTTTAAACCGGCGATGGGATAATTCGACGGCAAAAGCACTGTGATTATCGTTAATTACCACAGTCTCTGTATTCCGTGCTCATCGCTCCGCATGTAGGGAAAATCATCGCGCATTTCAAATGTTTGCTACTTAGATTCCGGTGCTAGCGATAATGGGAAAGAGAATTCCGCGTTAGGGGCCTAAAGAGAGGGAAGTTGCCTCCGTAATTATCCGGCCTCCTGACAAATGGAGCTTCATCTAACTATATCTAGAATGTATCTTTAAATTGTTAATCATCATTCGTCGATTTTACCCGAAGGATAGTTTGGATAAGTGAAGGTTGAGCTCTACCTTGCCTAAGCCAAAGAAATATATTTAGAGATTGTCTTTCACCATTGACTAACTTAAAGTACCTAATTGTGAGACTCCGTTCTACTCTTCTATTCTGTGTATTTCTAAGATTATTTTACACAAATATGCTGAAGGATCCAGACCTTTCTTCAACAAGTTAACGCGGACGTCTGAAGTTAATCCAGAATACCACTTATCAGGATAAAGTTATGGAACTGTGTTTGTTCTGTCAATTACTTGCCTAAGGTTTTTCTCTTGCTGATTAATCAATTAAAAGATCTTGAAAGCCTTTAAATTTATATTTAACGCTTATGTTGAAAGAAGGTAGCATATAATAATATTGACGGTAGCAAGATTACTAAAATTGAATAAAACTCATGAATATATAGTAATCAATAGTAATATATACGTAGCCGCGTAGCAAAATACATAGATTCATGCCGGTGTACAGCGGGTTGAAATAGCATACAATTGGCTGTGACGTCAAAAACGTTTTTTTTTTTTGTGTTGAACATTTGCGTAAACAATCTTGAATTTTGCTTAACTTTTTAACCTTAAATGCATGGAAAATATGGAAACTTCTTTAGGACTATTTTGTTACTCACATGTAAAAAATATTGGACATTATTCTCGAGTCAGTGTTACAACTATGTGCAGGCTAACACTTTAGATTCAGAATGTAAATGCTTAGTGATGGCGTGATAACTGAATGGCAATAAATGAAATATCCTCCAGGTCTCTCACGTAATTGATCTCCCTTGAATATGTCTCCCGGTAAAAGGAACATCTCATTGATTCTGCTCATTTTAAGGTAAATAGCCGATAGCCAGAAGGCGCAATTATTACTTCGAAATTATTTTACTTCACCTGGCTATATATTTATAAGAGATGAGAATTACTTCCACTCCTTCCATCACATAATTATTTTCAGTTGGAAAAAGTATCGTATGAATAAATCTACTGAGCAGTTTGATTCATTTGTGAAAGCTAGCTCGAAATCAAAACAAGCTTTTTTAATTAATGATGAGTTGAAATCGATAAAAAATAACATGCTTGCATCAATGATAGCGGTAACATCAGATTTAAAAAAAGTTAAATCGTGTTTTTATGAGGATATGACTATCAAGTAACCTTAAAATAATGGGGCCTCCTGTAAATATCCGCAATCGTTTTTTTCGCGACACTGGACGTCTAGTGTTTTTGAATTGACTGAAGCTTACACAGGTTCCCAACAAAAGGATTGGAAGCTAAATTGTGTGTATTGTCGCCTGCTTTTTCAGTGTTCGCCTCTTTTATGCGATCAATAAATTTCATTTTCAAGCGAGACCGATAAATTATGTTTTCTCGAGTACACATTCCGGTGAACGGTGGATTCATACGGGCAAACAATTTCCTCTAAAACGCTTTTACCATGGGAAAAAAAGGGGATTCTATATCACGATAAAAGTCGCCACTAGCGAGCGGAGTCTAAAACCACGATAAAAGTGTCCGATGAATCTTCCTCCTTAATATTTCATACAAATCCGGTTTACGTAGGCTACTGAACGTAGGGAAATGCCGCGTGGGACCAAAGGTTGCAAGGAACAAATAGAATCTCGCCTCCAATCCTTGACCCTCAGTAATTCAGAATTATCTAGGGGCTTTTCGCTCTTTCGGGCTCCTAAAAGCACCTCCAACCGTTATCGAATCGTTCTTCCTTGTCACTTTTTCCTCGTGAATAGGAATGATTCAGCCATAATAATCCTCTTTTAAACCAAGTCACTGGATTTTTTCACCGTGGCTCACTAGAGCACGGTTGGATACCTTGGCTATAAATTGAAAGATTTCCATCCATTTCCGGCTTATCATTGGACGGCCTTTTGGTTAATTGGATCGACAATTGACAGGTATGATCATTTATGCCACATGTAACAGGAGGAATGACATCCATGAGCACAGAATGGCTTAAAATTTATGCGAAGGGCCTGTAAGAATCCATGTCAGCCCGCCTACCTATCGCTCGACGTGTGTTTGTGAATAAAGATGAAGTTCTACGTCGAAACCATAATCGGTTAAACAAACAATTAGGGATTTCAAAATCCTTGCTTTTCAAACTAATTTCCTTTCTTTTAATTCCAATCAATAAGATAATATTAATCCGTGGCGGATCCGGGATAGGTACACAAAAAGTGTAGTGTGATGGGCTAAGTGGGGTTTAAAATTCCATCAGTAGTGGGGGTCGGAAAAAAATTACCATTCTATCTATTATAAATTGGACACCCAATGGGGCCTCTTTAACCCCCCCCCCCCCCCCATAGATCCGCCACTGTTATGAATAAAATGTCATGTACAATATATTGCAATTCGTTCGAAAACCGGATATTAACGGAAAGAAGGAGTTGAGTATAAAATATCCTAAGTCTCACGAAATTATTACTATTGCATAGCAAGACGCACGAAATGGCCTGTACTTAGGTTTGAAATGCTATGTGGTGACAGTTTCAACTTTGAATCAGGATTTGTCAGAGATTCGTGTCACCCCTTGTATTTTACCCAAAAGGAATCCAATGATTTGAGCCAAAGGCAGTCATATTGGCCTAAGGTAGCACTTCGAGCGAAGTTAATAGCGAGACCTGGATATCCGCTTGTGAGCCTATTCCCTTGACCGCGACGGAAAAACTGGCCTTTATCGTCTGGTATAGGAGCTCCCGGGGAAAATTGCGAGCAATAACGGAGGAGACGGTTTTTCCCATAATGCGGAAAGAATGACCCCATATGTTTCTCGCTTCAACTGCCCTATCAGAGGTCATGAGGGCTAGGGGCAACTTTCGGAGCTTGTTGTACTATCCACAGAGAGAGATCAATATTACTTGGCAAGCGCCAATAGGATATTGCTCTTCGACAATGGAATTGAAATGTTTCATATGTAGCTCGGCAGAAGTTTCCCTGCCTATGTTTATTTCTTTACCCAGTTATTTATGCGAAACACACCGGTCGAAAAAGGAATATTTATACTTATAAACGTCTAGCAATCAAAGCAATACGAAATGAAATCGTATCAATCATACTAATTACTCATATGAATCACAGTCACTATTTATTATAACTGACTGTCAAGGATATAGCCATACTCCGATTGATTTTAGAGTAAATTTGGAGATAATTCGTGAAAAATCTTGATTTGACCCACTGGATAAATGCAGGTTGTATATATCGCTGCATAGCAAACCGATCCCCCAGGGCGTAAAAATAACGGTTAAATTAACAATCCACACTTTCCTAATAGTTATCACTCCCATGGTTCCGCTTATTTCATCAGAATGATGCATTATGATTTTTTGATAAAAAGAAAACCGACGGGGCCCTTGGCACGTCCTACCACTCTCTGAAAATCCGATGATAACTGTGTAATATGTCTTTTGAATTCGTCTGACTTCTCGGTAAACTTTTTACCGTATTACCTATGTACACTATTGCCAATAGTCGTATTCATGAATTATATACTATTGTCCGTTCAAGCGTGGTAACGACGAATGGTGGAGTTGATACGAACGTCGCGACGATACGATACGCGTCGATACGACTAATTGATTTTGATCTGTGAACAACATTATCCGCCTTAAAAATATTCTATGAGAGCCATAAAGCCATGACAGGTTTTATAACTAAAGAATACATATGATTCGTGAAAGATTTTTTTGCTAATAGTGATAAAATAGAAGGGTTTTACGGCAAGGTTTTAGTGCTGGTTTCTGCAGGTAATGGTAATGTTTAAGCTACTGGACCCAGAGATGATGGTAATTCCTAAATCAATCTAACAAGTTGGAATAATAGTGTGGTTTTATGAGAAAATAATGTTTCAATTGGTTTTTCTAGCAGTGAATTCAAAAAAAAAAATTAAGAGAACTCCACTTTGTTCATGCATGTTTCCTTGCAATCGTTTTTAATCATTAATAAAAATGGGAAATCTACTAATGACATTAGAAAAATTACCGTGCACTTAGCGCTATCATAATTTTGCGCGTACCCAATGAAATATTTCAAAAGCATTCATTGTCAAAATGTACCTCGGCTCCAGGGTTCATCAATGCAATTTTCACTAATAAAAAGCCAATTGTACGTGGAGTACTCGTTTGGATAAGTTTTTCTGCCGGGAAATAAGCGCATCCACACTTACCAACAAAAAAAAGCGAATAGCACTTAGCTCCGCGGGTTGCGAATCATTATTCCTTCCCCTCCCCCCCCCTTCCCCTCCCCCCCCCCCACCCCCAGAGATTACCTCGAGGGCTCCATGAGAAACTCGCGAGCGAATTTTATTTTCTTCGAAAAGTTTGTCTATTTTTATTTTAAAGAGGCCACAATCCCTCCGCTTTTGCACCCTTATCAAAGTCTCTCTGAAATACGTCCAAAACTGGCACATCAGCCCCTTCATATAAACACGCACTTGAACCCCGAAAACTTCCACCATTCACGACCAAAACTTTGGAGAATTCATGCAATGGGGATCCGGAGTCTCCCTCGAAAAACCTCTTTCTCGTTGCCAATTGCAAAGCTTCTGCGTCCATCGTTGTTACGGGGGCGAAAGTTGTTTGCTGAGCTGCGCCGAAGACTTTCATCCTAATGACGCCTTCTTTGGGGTAGACGTGAACTGCCGTTGAAGGAGACTGAATCGAAAGATTGCTTTGAAAACTAACACAATATTCAGCACCTCAAAATTTTATATATAGTCTCCACTTTTTGCCAAATATGGCTTCGAGAATTGTTGTCAATTTTATATTTGGATACTTCCTTTGCGAACAAACTTTCACAGATTCTCTCCCAATTGGAAATGCTTCTAAAAATATCCCTACGGTTTACACCTCTCAGCTTATTTTCGTGCTGCACAATTAAAGCGGAGCATATGATGTGGTTTCAGCGCTAACTGAACGAGTCTGCAGTTTGCTCGATAAATGAGATCAATAACAACGTCATGGTCTGTTTCGGACTTGCATGTCACCTAACGTCTTCTCTGATAATATCCATTGAAAATAATGAACTTCTCCGCGTCATTATGTTATAAAAGCAGAACATCCCATGTGATTAATTGCTATTATTCACCACGAATGAATTATTGCTTCCAAAATTTCACCTCGTAACAAAGAATGATACAAAATATCCGATTTGCTTTAGGATGGCTACCCCGAGTTTTTTTATACACTAAAGGGATAATTAAGGTTGTGAAGCCTGTTTGAAAATGTGTCTCCTCTTGACTAAAAATATCGGCATCTTCTGCAAACATAAGTTATATTTTTAAACATGATTGCACTACCAACGTGCAAATTAATTCTCATTGTAAAACTGTAAAAATATTAGCTACTTCCATTATCCTTGCGTTTTAAGTTTCTTGAAGAAATTGTCGCTGCCCAATTTTTTATGCCCAGCAGAAGCACCTATCTTTTCCACTGAATTAGCGGAAGAGGCCCTTTAATGTCCTTTAATATATCATCAATAGTATGACTGTAACAACTAGCGTTTTCAATAACCTTTAGAAAAAGAACAATGCAATTCATTCCCTCATGCACTTGAATCATACAACATTTTTCCTTTTCTTAGCGTTAAAAATTGACTGCCAGTATGACACTCATACGATCGATTCAATTGAACGATTGAACGGTTTAGCCGAGAATTAATTCAGTTAATCGTTTTTTATTGTGTTGCCATAATTTTATTAATGGTTTACTAGGAGAACCCAATTAACTATGAGTAGAATCTTAAGAAAGTTCTTTTTTTTATTGACGGGAATTACAGATGCAATTTATTAAAAAATATACATCAATGCTGAAAAATGAGGTGTTTGTCTCACAAAGAAGTGCTCCGAGATCTTACAGATACGGAAATTCAGTACTTCTAGGTCATATTGGAGCTTGAGGTGAATTTTATTTCCTCTCCGTCCCTCATTTCAAATTCGATCAGTCATTCTTACGTAATGAAGTGTCCTATCTTAGTAATTAATCTAAGCTGAAAAGATAAAAGAATTATTCCTAAAGGTACTTAATTTATTTAAAAAAAGAGACGGAGTGACAGTTATAATGGATGGAAAAATGTCTAAAAGCTGCGTGCTTAAGAATTAAATTCCAAACGAAGCGACTAAACTTCGTTAGAGGAAACGTACTCGTAGCCAATAATAATCGATCTTTTGAGTGCTTGCGAGGGAAGCGGATTAATTCCACAGGTAATTAAGGGTTCTCTAACTTTCAGGCATGTCATCATTAATCCTCTAACGCATGAAATGCGTCAGTCTATATTCAAGGAATTCTTTTGAAGATAAATGCATCACGCCAATGTGATTACCTTAGAATGTTAATCGCATAAAGTTTTTTATATCTGATCTTTGCATATTTCAGCACTTGACGGTGCCCCGTGAAGTTATGCACTTATGTATAACTTTATGAGGCAAAAAAATTAAGTATAAAATAAGTATAAAACGCAGGCAAGATATTCCGCAGCAGTTGATATTTGCGTTGTGAGTTGAACTACTCAATTTTAATCCTACTGTTTCCATTGTTTAATGTACCAGTTGGAAATGGTGAGAAATATAGTGGGTTGATGTCACATAAGGAGCTTATTCAAATGAATTATTGTTTGTTTTGTAAGGAACTATGGTTAAATTGTGGGATAGTGAAATTAATCGTTGACACACTTACCACCAAATTTCATCCTTGAATAAGGAAGCAATTTTACCAGAACGGCTGAATTGGCTTCTGTAGACTTCCACTTTACTACGAGCCCTGCATTGTAAGACGAGAATTCATTCAGCTTAAATAGATTTTGAAAAGTTAATGCTAACATTTAATCTCCTATTCCTCTATACATATTATATTTTCAGTCAGCAATTTTTTTCGAGCCTAAAATAACGCTGGAAACACTTACCTACTCCATCAACACTTCGGCCGGAAACAACAGCAAAATAGAAATGGCTATTACATTTCAATTCTAATCAATAAGCTCAATGCGGTATTATTAGGCTTGCTTGAGTAGGAATGGTGATTTCTTCTAATAATTAAAAAGCTGAGATATAACTATGCGGTAGCAAAATATTCAGCCGTATTCTGAATATTTTTTTAATTTACGGGAACGGAGAGACGAATATCTGCTTGAATTTTATGGAGCATTTCCGAGTGACAAGTTGAAAGATATGCATTACCATAACGAATCCAATTAACTGATCTCCGACGAAAATTAATGCACATACCTCCATATTCATGAACACTAACCAACTCCAGTAAAATATAGGTCTGCAAATTCTCGTAATGTGGGGGCTGGTAAAGTTTTATGATATCCACGCTAGGCACCTAATTAAAGAAATAACTGCATTCATTGTTCCGTTCGATGGGTTACGATTGGAAAAAAATACTTATTATTATTATTTAATTTTTTTTTAATTTTTGCTACATAATTGAGGCTGCATGAATTATACTTAGCTTACAGCGCACGAGTGCAGTTCATATCATAATTGTCAATGGAATTCAATATATTTTTAACTTCTGAATCAAAGTATATTCTTTTTATCCATTCCATCTATTCTCGAATCATTTTATATGCAATCTCATTTTCAATACTGTATCTCTATTATAGTTGGTACCCTTAAAAAGCAAGATAATGGCATGAAGTAGAAATATCTTTCTATGGGGAAATTGGCGAATATTAATCGCCGTTTTCCTTGGTAGGAATATTTAATATTTGTAAGTAATAAATAAAGAATGTAAGTAAATGAAGCGAAATTCCGTCTTATTGATAGGTCCATCTTATACAATATGGAATTAAATGAAATAACTACTGAAGTTAAGTAATATCTTTGTAAGGTTTTGATGTGATACTGAGCCACGTTAGGTGACACGATGGTCTGATGGGCAGTTGCGTTTGCTGCGTATTTGGAAGGGACAAACGACAGGGTTGGCGATGAGGTATACAGAGCAAATTAATGATGCAATTGTTAAAAGAATAACTTATTGGAGAATTGAGTGGAGAGCTATTTCAATCAGATCTTGGGATCGATGTTGATAATGAGATTGAGAGATATTCGATTGTCACAATTGTACCCAGAAGTGCATTTCTTTCGGAAACACATTCTGACCCGCCAACTTTACTTTTTTACATAAAGTGGTTCCTTCTCAACGAAAAGAGAACAGTTTTCGGGTTTAATAATGCATCTCGGTTGGTTCCTCCGCATCTGTCACTCGCAGAGATGAGAAGCGAAGCTACTCGTGGGGAAAACATTCGGTAGTATATATTCAGTTTGGTCGGCCGCGTGTTCCGGCGTCGGAGGCTGGTGCAAGGGTCCGAAGCCTAGGAAAACTGGAATTCGATCTCGTCCGATGCACGGTGACCTAATTTTTTTTCCTCTTTCTTGTGGGCGTTACCTCGCTACCTAGCCCAGTCCGCCGACGAAGTATTGAGCCAATCGCGAGCGGAATTTTTTCTCCCGGGCCATACTTCTTTCTGTCCGTGACATCACAACTTCGGGCAACCCTTAAGGCCATGAAAGACTAGTGCATGGTTATTTTCCTGGATCTGTGTTTCCAAATTTTCAGACGAATGTTTCCTGTGGACTTGATGGTTCGGTATGGACACTTTGTGGATTTATATACACCTAGGATGGTGATCGCCATGGAAAAATATTTAGCTTAGACGGGAATCGAACCAAAATTTCCCTATTGCCGGTCAGGCGTGTAAGCCAGTTAACCACCAAGCGAACTTCGGGATGGGTTTTACCGGACAAGGTTTGACGTCACAGGTGCACTCTGAGGTACATATGCGACGGAGTTTGTGCTCACTGAGCCACTGTCGGAAAAAGAAACTATTTTTTCGCTATTCGGCGACGACGAATTTCAAAGCACTGCATGAAACAAGTGACTTTATATTCTGTCGACGCGCACGGGTGGTTGGTTTCATGGAGAACTTCAACCTTGGTGTATGCAAATTTGCGTCCCGAGAAATTCACTTCTAGGAGATGGCTTGGTAACTGGCTGACACGCCTGACTGTCAATCGGGAAATTCGGGTTCGAATTCCATAAGGGAAATATTAATTCACAGCGAACTTCTTTCTAGGTGAAAAATTACTCTGGTTTCCCTCCGGGTGTGGTATTGGGTTAATTCTCCAAAAGTTTCAACGGCTGAGTCTGCGATCATCTTCTTCTTCGTACCCCTGAGCCGGGAAAACCTAAAATTCTACATGTATTCTTGGTGTTTATGAATGTGCATTCGTGCGCATGTAAATTCGCTTATTTCCTGCAGTACTTTGCGGATTACTGAAAATATTAAACACTCTTTCTCTTCATTTTTTTTCATTTTCATTACACGCTTACTGATTGTGATTTTAGCAATAAATCCTCATTAAATTTTTGAATTATATAATTATATGCCGAATATATAATGATATCGAAAATTGTAAGTGATTAATAAATGTGGAAAGTTTTTAGGTTATTCTTTCCGAATTTTTGTAGTTTGTTTCCGGTGCACCTTGAATGTAGAGCTAAGTTGGTTGGCTAAGTGTAAATTCATATATTTTTATCAATATTATAAAATTTCAGGATTTTTGGTGCGTCCGCCGAAACTGACAATTGAATCAATTTATGTCATCATCAATATTTAATGCATTCAATTTGTTAAAATTTGTTCCTTATTCACTCAAACACGATAATTTATGAAATATGTTTGCTTTGACGAATTAATCTGTGTAAATTATTGCCTCTTTATTTATTTTTCACCGTAGGTAATTAATAGTCTAAAATCAATATTCATGTTATATATTGATACCCATTTATAGGCTTGATAAACTTTCTGTATATTTGTCAATAGCCGACGGATGGAAAGTAAATACAATTAAATGAAATAGTGAAAGTGCAAATACACCTCGGGCATACGCGTGACTAACCTGCGCAGGGTGCAGGTGCTTTTCACTCCAATTCGTCGAACTTCAAAATTACATTTAAAATAGCTCCTGTCAATTTTCTAGGGTATATTTCTCGTTCGTAACTCCAGATGGCATGAAAATCAAATTATTTAGTGGTATGGCTCCTTTGGACTCCTCAATATGTATGCCATTCACCCTACCTAGTTGTCTTCAAATCCAAGTACAGCTTTTTAACAGAGCAAGATACTGGGTAATTGGATGATGCATGGAATCATGATGGGTGGAAAGATGACGCGCGTTTTTGCGAAAGTGAATGTAAAAGATACTAAAAGTTGTCGGCATAGACTAGTAAAAATGACACTAATGTAAAGGGAACGTACCTGCAAGATTATTTGCCACAAATGGATTCAATGGGAAAAGTCAGCGTACGAATGCAATTGTGGTAAAAGAGGTTCTAATATAATAGGAAAATAGGGACAAATCACACAAATTTCACAAATGTTAGGTCATATGCTATGAGTGCGTTGGTGCAATGCATATTGCGAACCTGATCTTTGTGTAGTCCTTATCCTTTGATAACCGCTGATAACCAAGAAATCCCCCAGGGAGGGAGGCGAATAAAAGATTTGCGTGTGACCGAAGCGAGGGAGCGGCCAACAATCCCTTCATCCACTCCCAAAATATTATTTCTCCTTTTCGAGGCGAGAGGAAGGGAAGGATAGAGAGATAAGGAAAGTTGGAGGTGGTTGGCAGGCTACCTACGTCCCTGAAGCCAGAGAACTCCTCCCTCTATCTTCCATCCCAATACTCCTCTGTTCCCCCCGACCCAAGTCTCCCTCGATACGGAATTGATTTCGTCGGAATATCTCTCCCTTCTCCTCGCATCTCCATAACAGCTCTTCCCACTACACCGCACCTCTCCAGCCTCTAGTCGTCCTCCGTCACCACTCCCGGGAATTGCAACTGTCATAGATCACACGGGTTTCCACTAGGGGCGTTGGTTATTATTTTATAATGGCCCCAAGGATCACAATAAAACTTTCGAAGTGTTGGCAAAACTAAAAAAAAAGGTTCTATGAATTTGTGACCGATAAACACAGTCCCTATATATTATCTTACTCATTTACTCATTTCATTCGTGTCGCATCCTGTGCAGGTATAGGAATGCTGAGTTAAAGTGATAAGCATCAGTCTGTTCGTTACGCTTACGCATATCTAGCAGGAATAGTAATGTGGTCTAGCGTATTCTTTCATACAAGTTATGCAAAAGTTACGGGTACTTGAGGCTGCTGCAGTACTTTATTATCTATTAGCTGTATTAAAAGATTATTTTACCCCATAGCTATTTTTGGAGATATGTTTTAAAATTCATTCTCATACTAAGTTTCACTGTGGATACTTCAGTTATGCGTCCTTTTCTGAATCAGTCATATTCCAAGTAACAATACGATTAACTTGTTTCCTATTTAAAAATCATTTTATTCCCTCTCCATCTTGGAATTGATCTCTTCGGAATATCTCTTCCTTCAGCAGCCTCATACTCAAGCCTCTATCTAGGCTTGACCCACGCGTCTCCTCCCCCCTCTTTACACTCCAACCTCTGAACCTCGCCCTTCTTACAAGGGAACAGACACTTTCATGTACCCAACGAGAGTTGATGCTGTGAATTGAGGGCGGTTTTTTTAAGGTTGTGATAGCGTTTGCGAAAATATGATTCTGTCGTTATAAAAGCTTGAGAGTATTTGAAATTTAACGTACTGAAAAGTACAGAATTCAGCATAAATATTTATGAAGTATAAATATTTATTTATTTATATGACTTGCGATTCATTCTTATGCTAAATTTCCGAGTGCTCACTTCCATGATGTTTGTTCCCTTATCTGATGCATTCATATTCAAAATTATGCTGATTAACTAATTTCCCATCCCAAGATGATTCTACTGTCTCTGCATGTTGGAATTGATATCGTTGGAATATCTTTCCCTCATATCAGTGGCCTCTTACTCGCATCTTCGTACATACTTTCCTCCTCTCTCTTGTGCCTTTCCAATATCTGGCCTTCCTCTTAAGCTCCCGCGCATAACAACTGTCACACATCACTGGAGTTTCCGCTAGGGGCGGTGAATATATTTTTTCCCGCCATGCTGCATCCTTAAGGCAACACGGTTTCAGTGAAAAGAAAGAATATAAAGTTGAACGTGCCAATATTCTGTTACTTTGTGTCGCATATGTATATCGATCAGGCAGTAGAAATTGGTCAAGCGTACACTTTTCTGCAGAGCAAAAAAAAGTAATGGATTACTGGAGGCTGATTTGGGGTTGTTAAGAGGTTATTTCGACACAGTACAAGTTTATCATGAAATAATGGTGCGCTCGATTTTGAACATGGTTGTAATGAAAATATAATTACACTTTATTTATTTTTACTTTTCGAATTTTTCGTCTAAAGTAGTTTTTTTTATAATTACAAAATTGCAATCCGTGCGCCTTTAGAAGTTCGATGAGAGAGAAATCCGGTATCGCAATTAGCGTACTCCTAGCGTAAAGTGCCAAGGGGACTAAGACTTGACGTCCCATCCGACGGATGCATTGCTACTCTTCAAGAGCCCTCTTCAAGGCACTCAAGCAGGGACTGTGAAAACTCTACCGCTACTATCTTCCTTTATATAGCAGAAACCGCTAAATTCTTTTATGATAAACCTATATTTAAAAAGATATGGTTTGTGATTCACATTTTTTTCTAAATTTTGGTGAGAATACTTCCGTGTTGTTTCCATTTCTCAAGCATTATTATTGAAATTAGTTTCCCCATTAACTAATTTCAAATCTCCAAAGCATTTTATTATCTCTGCATCGTGGAATTGATTTCGCCATAATAATTCGCCCTCCCTCTTCCTCGTGTCTCCATACCTACTCTTCTCCTATTCCCTCAATCCTTTGCAGTTTGTGCCCCTCCTCTCTCGTGCCGTTGCATAGCAACTGTCACTGATCACTCGAGTGTCCGCGAGAAGCGGTGGATATCATTTTGCCCTCCAATCCGCATTCAATAGGCAAGACGCCATTGAAGAAGAAATAAGGTTGCAAATCAAGTTAAGAGAGTTATAATTATTTCACTTCGGGTAGCTTTGCATGCGGAGATGAATTTCCTCAAGCGTTTTGGTGTTCTTTTTCTAAATATTAAGGTGGTTAGAACGTTTTTTTTTGGGATTCACCGTATAAAAGAGACTTTTTTTGCTATCTATCAGTAAAAATAATCTCTATCGATTTCCTTTTCTAATGCTCATTTCTCATGCTTATTAAACCTCATTTTAGGAATTTTTGTATTTATTGTTTCAAAGCCATTTTAGAAGCTTTTTTATATTCTTAAATTTAGCTAATTTGAAAAATAATTAAGGGTATAAATTGATAGCCGTGCGAAAAATCATGACGAAATTAACTGACAGATTTAGGTATGGAGGTAGGTAGAAAAAATGGATAAACTGCGGACAGAACATTCATCCTAATTGCGAAAGCTGGTAGAAGTCTGTGAGGAGTAAATTTGTGAAATACTTTGATTTGTTACCATTGCATAAAGATGATCCAAAAGATAAAATTTGACTGTGATCCTACCACTATGTTTTCTCACTCTCAATCTACGTGACAAATTCAAAATATGTTTATCTTTTCCGAGCCTAACCATTACTTGAAACAAGGTCCGGAATTCTAACAATAATACTATTTTCACTCGTTTGACTAGCATATACGTGATCTTTGAGTAGGTTTACTTTACATGTAAATACAATTCCGTATTCCCTTTTCCCTTGGCAATCTTTGTCGAAATCGCTTCTTATCTCTCCTCAGTCGCACACTACGATATTTCTCCGACCAGTAAGGAATAATATTTTTGATTTCCGGCGCAAGATGACGCCCCAGTTTCCCTCCCTACCCGTGTCAGTCCGGGGTGGGAGACAACACTATGCGCAGGTGCATCCATCACACGTGAAGTCAATATACTACGCGTCGTCCCCGGGGCAGTATCACCCACCACTCCACAGTGCGGACTCCACAATGTTTACTTTTCTCTGAGCGGTCGCTGCAAAAGTTAGCGCCATCGCTAGTAGGAAATTAGAGCGCAATATTTTATTTTCTTTCAATGGATTTTTCTAGAGCAGGGGCCGGCAACCTACTGCTCACGAGCTCACGGCTCTTTCGGTGTCAAATTGAGGCCTTCGAGTTCCATGCGCGAAAATAATAATTGCATTATTTTATTTCCAAAACTCCAAAAAATATTTCAAAAAGGAAAAGAAACATTTTTGTTGGCAGGAAAGAGGATAAAGCGTCCCTATGATGTACACATTGCCGGTAGTCAATTTAAAGCGCTGTCGAAACGTATCTGCACAGCTGGTCGCATAACTTGTAGCTCTTCCGTCTAAAATGTTGCTGATCCCTGCTCTAGTGCATTAAATAGTGGTTAATTGATCGTCTTCTTCAAAAATATTAATTAACCTTAATAAACTTGTAAAGAGCCCGAGGAGAATGCCAGAATATGATTCAATATGAAAAAAATTTAATCCTTTTACTATTTTTGACCATACCGATATTCCTTCGCTGGATGAAATCGCCAAGTGCCCAAATCAATAACTTTAAAGAAACGGTTAAAAAAACCTGACTGCGATTTTTTGCGCCACGACACCGAGAAAGTCACAAGAAACGCGAGATCAAATACGCCGCTCACAAACTTGATGAGTCTTGCAAAAGCAAAGACGTCTCGCATCAAATGAAATTGGCGTTTGCGTAAAAAAGAATTTTTTCCAGCCGTTCGCGACGATGGGGATGGAGAAAGGCATGGGGAGCAAGGAGTCCGGTGTAATTTTTTTCCCTCGCCGCCGCGGGTGAAGCCCCAAGGGGTGGGACTCAAAAAGTGTTAGTCCCATTGTGGCCAATCGAAAACCTTATTCCACCTGTCAGCGTTCTCCTCGCTTTGCTCCAACCTCTCTCTATCTCTGTATACTTTCTTTCTCACTTCTCCTCCTCTCCCGCTCCGATTCCGGAAAAAGGCAGAAATTTGAATCCAATCGACGCGAAAGGAAGAGCACCCCGGACGGGGTATTTTGTCAGATTTTATTTTCGCCCGCGAATTCTCTCCCTTCAATTCCATCCATCTTCATATCCAAAAATTCTCTTGAGGAAAATATAGGGAGCAATTGTTACGCAACTCGGTTATTTTATTCCTTTCACATTGGCTATTTTGAGTGGCAGTCGTGCCGATCGAGATGAAAAAAAAATACTCGTATAAAATAATATTGTACGGCCTGAGGGCGAGAAATGAAACTGCCAGAGAGGCCCTCTCAGTATGTCTGTGACATTCGTGAGATTATTTTCAGACTTATTAAACTCTATAAATCACTTTCGTTCCGTCTATCGCATTTTTCGTCCCAGACCTGCAACTGATACTAATTTAAGCATCACTGATTTCCTTAATAAAGATCGGGTAAGTTTGATATCGTGGTTTAACCATACTGTGATGAATAAATAATGTTTAAATTGAAAGATACAGTTATTGATGCGATAGTTTGCCAAATGTTTAATCGTGGATTGTGAATAAAAAATGAATAGATGAACTAACCCACGGCCTAAATACTTTCGCAGACACGTTGATGACGTAAATATTTCTTGTCGTGCGGATCATCACTTATTAGCCACTTCTTAGCTCACTACATTAGAATATGATTTTGTTCTTTTCTGGCGTATGGTACTGGTGAAATCTTCTCGGCATTTCCGGCGGGTGAGTTGCTAGTTAGCCAAGCCTACATTTGCCTACAAGCTACTCACTCGGTGAAAAACCCTAGGAGATTTCACCAAATCCTTTCATTGGTCATGAGTGGTTCGTAGCTGATCATACTCTTGTAATGGATTCCTTCTCTCAATAGAGCTTTTCCATGAGCGAGTCAATGAAATTACTTGCGAAAGAATGATTGAATGAGGGCGGTTCTATTATCGCCGTAACTTATATTTCACTTGCATTTACGAATTCCATCTATGAATGCGAATTCGGGTCTTAAAGAACAACAACGTAATATTTGAAATTACTACTGATAATCTAGTCTGTAATTCTTTTTTTCCCTTCTTACACGATCTGACATAAATAATGGGGGGTAGAACATAATATCAAAGCCTTACAAACGAATATGAATCTCACCCATATATCGCCTGGCATCCGCATACGAGTGAAGTAAATGAGCCTTCGTCAATGTAGGTGAATGTCTTCTTAAACACTGAAGCCTCACACATCTCGGCAGGAAAATGTACAGCCATTGTCTTCAGTTGCTGCGTAAACAGAACTCCAAACGTTTACTTCGCCAAAGCACAATCTTTTAGGGCTTCCTGCTAAATCTATCTGTGGTCTGAACTTGCATGGCCTCGTTGCCATGATACCGTAGTAACCGCATTGGCTACCTAAGGCTAAGTGAGGTGACCGGGTTTCAGAATTTACGTGAAGATCGTCCTAAAAATGACTCGCGAATGCCCCAAATTTTTGGGATAGTGGGAGAAAGGCTAATGGGATAGTTTGGAACCGATTTGGTAGAAGAAAATTGTAGAGCACAGAAAAGGCTCTTATAAGAGTAGGGAATAGTTCCACTAACAATTCCTAAAACAATCAAATCAAAGATGTTTGATTGATTGAGATGACCCGTGATCGAAATTCTGATAGTCCTGTGCTTAATATTTCCTTATTATTCGCGTAATTTGTTCCCTTGTTTCAAAAAGATTTCTGTGCTAATTCCTTTACCAAGATTTCCCTTTTATCAATCCATAATTTTTCAATTTTTTTACCATTTACATTGAGCATGTTTATTTTTCATCCGAAATAAATTGTAAAGCAATACATCTGACGTATTTATAGCGTTAAGTATGCGCAATTAGCTCCTTTCCTCAATGCTCACATGCCCGCTTTTTGTCCATTAGCAACGCAATTTAGTGTATACATTTCTTCAATAAAATTCGCGTTATTGAGAGCTTCTTTTCCTTGGAGTGAACAAAGAAAATTTCACTGCATTTTTAGAAAAACTATTACGATTACACTATTAATGATAATGTCTTAGCATCAATATTCTTGCATTGATCATCACCTATAACCGATAAATATACCTATTTAACATGTTTATCGAATTAAAATTATCCTGGAACTCATTCGTTACAAATGTTTTATTTTCCACATCCTTGAATTTTATCCAAGCCCTATCTCTGGATTAATTACCTCAAATGCGTTAAACTCTGCACCAAACTATAAGGCACTCTTAAGCTGTAAATACATATTAAAATGCTATTTTTCAATTTCAGACTATTTATAGCTGTTATTTTGGATGTACCAAGTATGAATACGAATAATCTATCTATTCTTGGAAATTCTGTAAATAGCTGCGTGCACAATATCTACGAGTCCAAGGTTTATTTAAAGCCTAAAAATATGCATGTAATTATTTCGCTTTTGCATTATTCTGCCTTGGTAGGGTTTCACGGTAATTTCGCGTAATTGAATCCACTGCATTCAAATAAGGACTAATAATTTCTAGGGGAAAGTAGAGCTTAGTTTTTTAAGGGATTATGAATGGAAAGAGCAGTTGAATTCAAAGAGTGGGCGTGATTATTTTATCAGTTCATCCAAATTTAATCTGTTTATCTTTAATCGTCGTAATACAAGGGGAAGTTGATGCTAATTCAATCAAAATATCCCGCTAAAATCCCTCGCATAATTCAACGCCTGTTTTCATTTCTTTTTAAGTCAACAGAGAGGGTCAAATGGAGGGAATCTTCGAGCTCCTCCCCTCGTATTATTCCAAGGACTTACTCAATGCTTAGTCGTTCCTCATGTCTTCGATTTTTGGTTTCAGGAAAAAAAACTTACTATTCCCTCGAATCGCGCAGTGTGGTTTTGACGTTGGCTTGTTCGAAAGTACTGGATTCGTTAGGTTTCACAATTGAAATCCTGATAGATTTACTACTATTTACATTCATATTTAAATCTTCCCAGTAAGAATGTTTATATAGGGTCATAAAAGTTTCCTCTTGATAAAGGAAGAATAATTGAAAGCGTAGGTAGATTTTTAAACCTTTGTCAGTGTCTGCAGTAAATTTTTACGGCTGCAGGGGAAAATGATATGCGTCTACATGAATAAATTTTAGAACAGGCTACAAAATTGCCAATCTCCTTAAACGTACGACAGGATATGGTGATTCCATAACGTAATAGTGTTAGGATCAAGTTAGTATGAATTTTGTGTACGTTTGTGTTCTGATTTATTATCTGCGTTGAATACTACATCAGTTTGAATGAGGGTTCAACTAGTTCATTTCCAGAATATTTGTTGGCGGACTAGGAAGAATTAGATAATCCCACTTTTGTATTTTTGTAGTATGAATTTCACTAGCTATCCGCGCCAAAAGCATTAAAAAATCATTTAAAAACTATTACCACGTCTTATTTGAAAATTAATTGAAAAACTTGCTGAAAGTGTGAGGAAAACTAAGAAGCAATAAATCTGCATGTTGATGAGTGTTATTCAATTAAACTTTACTACTGCTCAAATACTTTTTTAACGAAATATGTTTGCTAGGCTTGAAAAATCTTGTATTGTCATATATTAGATTTATTCATTTTATTAACTGCTTATTATTTATGCATATTTGCCGTATGTTCTTTAGAAGTTACCTTAGCTGGCATCTATTCCTCAGAACAGTAGGTATATTTCATCAACGCTCCAAGTATACAAGCTTACTTTAAATGTGGAAAGTATTCAAAAGCGCGTATTTTTTTCAAACAGCGACGAAATTGTGAACACTTCATGAGTAATATCCATTTCATTTCCTGAACCCCATGACCATTGCAGTTAGTGCCCGCTGTACGAATGCCGTATTCCCCCGGTGTTTCGAAACGACAAACGTTGAAGAAAAAAATTTCAACCAGCTGAGCATGTTTCATTTGTGTGCATGGCTATTATTACAGTCGCACGGAACAGTTACGTCGGCGCGAGAGAAATTGCCGCTCGGGAGACCGGCAGTGCGGCGAAAGTGAAGAGGAAATGCAATACTGGCGTTAATACATCTCCACGGCCACCGTTACCTCGGTTTCCGCCTCATAACTCTGAAAATTAAAATATAAAAATTTGATTAAGCTAATTTGCGGACGATGCACGCTCCAGAATTCCCGGGCAAACATGGAAACTCGCTGTGCAGGACAAGATCGCGGTAAAATAAAAAAAGATGAAGTCGAGATAAATGTGCCTCGCGCCATTGCACCGTATCCAGCTTCTGCATGAGGCCACATTTTCCTTCATTCCAGTGAAACTCTAACACAATGCTAGGAGGCATATTTTTTCGGTCTCCGCAATCCATATTAATACTCGAACGCTAATTTTCCGATTTAAAAAAATTCATGGTTTCCCACGGGATAGGTGACGTAAGAGTTGGGGTTATGCTGGTGTTTTGGATGTTGTAGTGGTGTAGTACAAAATATTTAGGTTTAAAAGCATACTGCCTAAGCTGTCATTTGTTACGATCTCACATTTTGCTTAATACTTTCTACTAATATTATCTCTCTCGCTGCAGCTGAATACTGTATGAGATATTGATCAGCCGGCCATAAAAGTGAGTTAAAAAAGGATGATTAGTCATTGATTTAACAAATAAAAGAAAAGTAGAAATTTCCCATTAAAAACTGATAATATTTTTAGAAAAATTAATTACTATCTTCAACGACTTTTTGTTCTGAATATCGGCTCAATTGCAAATCATAACTTAGTGTGAATCAGTTTTACATTCAATTCATCGGGAAAATCTAAAATCGCTTGAAGTATAATATGATCCTTAATGAATAGGAAATATTTAACCCAAAATATCTTATCTTTTTTCTGATTTTAGGTGATTGCTTGAAAATTCTTTACTTCGCAACAGACCTTTTAATAAGCCTTTCAGTTCTTGTCGAAAAATCAACGTCACATGGAGCACACTCTTTCAACTGCTAAGTCTAGAGTTCTCTCAATCTTCATACGTTCGCTGGCCGTCGCAAAGTCAACCAGGACGGAAGCCGAATCTCTCCGCTCTACCTTTTTTAGCCTGACAGCGAAGTACCTACTTCGTCCCTGTTTGTGTCTTAGAGCCTTCCGCCGCTAAAAACGCTCAGGCTGCGCTGTCGTTGAATGCATCTTCCAGGCACAAAAACATCCTCTTCTGATGCCCAGGTCCCGAGAGCATTCCGGGATAAGTTCAACTCCCGCCGTAGCAGCAGCGGTACAACGACATGCTGTGAGTGATCGAATACCACGAGATTTTTCCCACGAATATTAAAAAAGAAGATTATCGAGCCACTCCCATACGTGTAGTCACCCAATGCGCATTTAAATGGGGTTAAAAAAATTTCTAACTGAAGATTTCGCAGCGCTGGATTTCAGTTCTATCCATAGGTTAGCCGCGTCTAATTTTAGCTTTCTAATCTAAAGCTTTTCAATGGAGTTCCACACTATTGTAAATCTCATATAGCTATAATGACGGGCAATATAAGATAACGACGGGCAATCATCATTGAAATGTCTCGGAATATGCGTAAAAATTTTAAATTGCACAGCTTTTTAATCATAAATGAAGATATGCATGCTGTATACTTTCGACAATTAAGGATAACATTTGAAGCTTTATCGTTATATCATCATTTTTGAGGTCAAAACGATATAAATATTTGTGATAAAATTGGGGAAAAATATTATTTTCACTTCTTATTATACTAATATTCAACAAATGAACGATGTCTCGCAATGTCTGCACAAAATCATTATTACTTGCTTAATATTCTGACATGACGTTAACCACTAACAGATCCGAATCATTTTTTAAATGACCTCTATCACGTCACAAAATGCATTATACAAAAGAATAAAAAAGCGATATTCATTGCTGGAGAAGCTATGTAAATGTTGCTGAAATTGCTGTTGCTAGTTTAAAAATCACCTTTTTCATCACTATATAGCAATAGACTGGCATATATCGCTCCTCGAACTGGTGAAAGTTACGTATTTTACTGCGTGGTTAACTTATTTATTGGCAATATTTTTACATGTGGTAATTCTACAAATTTCCTGGCATCCAACTGAGTGAGAGATTTTTCTAGGATGTAGGCCGAAATGTGTTGAAGGAGATCAAGCCAGTGATAGTATGAAAGATTTAAAAAAGATGGAGTGATAAGTCATTTTACAGAGTGACGGAATAAAGTTAGAGCAAACAGCTTAATCATCTCTTAGCGAAACGTAATTTCAAGCCAGGCGCAGAATCCCTAAGGATTCCACGCCATCTTGAGTACCCATCACGCGCGGAACACAAAGAAAAGCTCAGAGGGAAAGAATTCCTTGCGATAAACTTGTAGATTACTCCTTCAGGACACGTGAATGCTTGTCCGTATGATGAGGTAAAAAATAATTACAATGGATTCTAGACAAGGATGAGCCGTTGTCTCTCTGTCTTCAAGATTTTACTCTCTCCAGATTTCAATGGGAGTAAACTAGGCTAATTCCAGTCATCGCACGTACAATACCAGACTCTCGGATACCCAGATTAGAATGCTAATTCATGTTTATTCGTCGGAATCCTTGAGATACTTTTCTCATTTCCGAAGGAGTCTCTCAAAAACCCTTCATGAAATTGAAGTCATCTCGCAAGCAAGCACCGTAATGAGCTTTAAATGTTCTTATTCCCCTGGAAAATCAATGTATTAAGGGCCAAAATATTCATATTCGGAGGTTTTAAGCATGAATTAATCAAAATTATAGAAAGGTTCTCATTGACGTCATGTTGCTTTTCGACCATTGTAACAATTATCCTCGCCCGCGATTCATTCATTCAATTCAATTTACATCCCTCGGCTACCCAGTTCGTTAGTACCCAAGGCGTTATTTTCGTCGTATCTATCATGGCTCATCCCATCCTTTTATTACTGGTTCCAGTGTCCACTCGCCCTATTTTAGCCCATCCAGTTGCCGAATTTGTCTTATTTCCCCCTCATGTTTTATAAAATACTATCAAAACCTGGAGTAATTAATCCAGCTTGTCTTCATTTTTTACCACTGTATACATACAGGTTGTTTCAAGAGGAATCAACAATGCTTCAGGAGGTGGTTGAGACAATTTTAAGCATTTTTGTCCTTTAACATAGAAACGCATATATATTTCAGTTTGAAAATATTTTTAAAAATTTACCAAAGGGTCCGTATTTCAGTCACATTCATCGATGGTTTAAGATATGACTCTTCTTTATGTATCCTTCAGCATATTTGGGAACACATGGATACATGTGAAGTTGACGCTGTGAAATAAATCGATGGAAGGAGGTGCTGAAAAAAGAGCATGTGTGTAAATAAAATTGCTGTTTGAACATGCCATGCCTAATATAGTTTAGGTGGTTCAGCTAGTTTAGAGTAATATAATTCAGGATGAAGGACCCATGGAGTTACATATTGTCGACAAACAAAAATGGGAAAGAATTATGAGCATCAACCATGTATGGAACCATGTTTTTCTTGTCTGATCAGATTAGATTTACGAATTTCATCTCTCCTCCAAATATTTCTTGAAGTTTGGAACTAATAATGCAAAAAAAGGCTGATCTTCCTTCTTTCCTCTGGAGAGATCACTCCTTATAACCTTCTGAACACTACTTCCCTAGCAAGTTAGACATCAGCTTCTAAATATTTTCTCTAGTAAGCCGCTAAATTATCTGCAGGAAATTTGACATTTCTATATATTGGAAGGCCCGCACTGCAGCATTAGAAAGGCTACGAATACCTCAAAAATTTAGCTAACGTCAGCATCGAGAACACTTCGCTTACGTCGATACCATGTACCTACGTCAAGATAGCACTTAATACCTTAATAATTACTAATTAATTAAGGACTGAGGTTAATATATTAATGGAAACAAATATTATTTCCGAAAATTAGATTCCGAATATTATTTGAGATTGCCACTATTTTTGCTCTTTTTAGTCCATGTGGATAGTTAGTTTTTTTTCACAGTGATGTTTCACCATTTCTAGAGTGATTTGCCAGGAGGAGGAAGCACGAATATTACCGTGAACAATGGCGAGAATATAAATGATAAATTTAGGCGAAAAGAGTTAATAAGCCATATGCTAAGATTAACACGATGGAATCGATATTTAACGGAGTATAAAATATTATGCGGTATAATCGAACATACCGATCGAAATTTTCGTATCTTAATTTAAGACGCGTGATATTGATTGAAATTCACAGCTCGATACGCCCGCATAAGCGAAATTTCACTTTTGGAATCTGTTGAATTCCGGTAACGCGGGGATTACGAACGTAAACGCCATAAGCGCGCAGCTGTCCATGAATTAAATCCGGAATAAAATTTGCTAGCCGTTCCGCGTCGGAAGAATGCGCTTTCCGCACATTACGCAACCCATTACATTTACTTGCATTTGGAATGGGGAGGAAGCTGTCGGAGGCCGGATTACGGGCCACCATGGTACTGGGATTAATTTGAGGTGGGTTACCTGCTGCGGCGGCGGAAAAGTCCGCCATTTGCAATCGCCGAAAATAGACTCCCAGCGGGGCGCCACAATAGCTACACCAACTCGTTGCTTGCTACTCCTGCGCAATGAATAACCTCCCAACCGTGATTGTTGAAGCGTTATTTATTATTTTTATTAAGTTTTTATTATGAACTCACTTGGATTTTTATCATTTTGACAGGGTCAAATCTTGCAACTCAATTTTAACCGACTTTCCGATTAGATATCATGCTTAAATTTTCAGGAAAATTCAGATCCAGATGACAATGCAATATTCTAACACGTTTATTATGATTTTAACTGTATTTCGATTTTTATTTAGAATTTAAAATTAAATATAGGGATTAGTCCAAAAAATGGCGACCTAAGTCCGATGGCAGCGCCGCGTTCATTTAAAGGAGCGAGTTTGGTAGAGAGTCGTAACAACAAATTTGTTTACAAATTGAGTGCTATAGTGGAACATGTGCCGAACGTTTTTCGTTGCACAAGAAGAAAATAATTTAGAGACTCTTCCGTGCTCATAGGAAACATTTTGTATTCCTTTTAGTTCGCGATAAATACGTTGCCCATTATAAAAATTTATTTTTATTTTGTATCATTTATATTATATCAGATTTTACTACCGAGGGTGAAATTTGACAAGAAAATATCATTTGACTATATGGGTAAAGTACTATATCCGGGATTAGAAGCAATATCTTCCAATCGCCGGTCAGGTAAGATATGACGATTTTGGTGTTCATATCCATCTATGGCGTAATATGCACGACCTGCATCTCCTGTGTCGGAACGTGGACTGGGGACGCTAACATAAGATCATTCCCGGTAAACCCTGTCTTAAATTTTTCCTGTGGAAGATGGCTTGATGGAGTTTCTGTTAGAATACTTGCCCTGCATTTGTGAAACTATTATTCGAATCCCGGATAATTTCAATGATTTTTACAGTACAAATTTCATCTTTGTCGTAAACAACTTAGCACCCGTACGCATAATGGCGTACAAAGCCACTTGCTGCATGCATTGCTTAAATCATGGCATAGTTCTGCACGCAATTTTCGAGACTTCACTTATAATGTATTTTGGAACCGTCATGATTCAAAAAATAGGGAATTATATGCTGGGCAGCCCTAAGAAAATTAGGAATGAAGTGCTTTGATCAATTTTTCAAAGGGGAATATCGGCCTGAATGTCATTAACAATAACTGATACAGCTAATAGCTGAGCCTCTCCTATCGAGGCTTTAATGTCCGTTGGTTTTTTTTAGGTCTCCTTCCTCAACCCTTACGTGAAAAAATTTCAATTTATGAGAAGCATACAATGTGGAATCGCGGGCGATTGTCTGAACGACTGAATAACCGATTGAGTATTCTCTGAATTCTCTCAGACTTGTACAAACTTTGTTCAGCTGCACCAAAATTTACAGGTTTTAAACAGGGCCAAAAGCTGTCTAAAATGTTAGAATGAAATCAACTTTTAAAATAAAATCTGTTAAAATAAAATCAACTTCATAAGTGCGTGGTCAAGTTTATTAACGCATCAGCTGAGGTAAAATTAGTATGTGACGATATTATATGTGAATAAAAACATAATCATATAGAAGGAATGAGATAAACTCCAAGATGACTGAACACAAAGATACCTTTGTTAATGATAGAGACTCTATGATAGTCAATGTCAGAGTCATTTCGAATGATTATATCCAAACAGTTGTTTGGAATTTGACATTTTATTTCTCTCAATTCACTTGTTCTTTCAGTTTACTGAACGATAGTAAAAATGATATCCTTTATACCAACCAGATACCCAACGAGTCTGAGTTTCTTAAGTAACATTAGTGCTTAATCTCTCAGATTCTTGTCTCTCCCAATCTTGTTCATTCTCTATGGTGAGGTGTAAGTGCGGAATATAATAATACCTTTCCATACTTTTTGGTTTCTGTAGTGTTGATATGGAAGGCACATCCTTTTTAATCAATAAATATTTAAATTCTATTATACTTGGAATGCGGGACGATCTTCCGAGAAATTTCTCGAAAAGTATTGGAAATACGTTTCTTTATAAACCTCCTCTGTGCTCTCGTAACGAGTCCTCAATACTTTGCACGCTGAATATGCTCGTTAAGCTACTTCCATTAGCTTTGAAGAATAGAGATAACACAGTATGCAAATCATCTCACAAGAAGCGACCCTTTTACGCTACCTCGATGTTCCATCGGCCGCGGTTACGGCCAAATTAATCGCCCATGCGAGCCGGTCGAAAGCCGTGTAAGAGCTCCAATAGATTACGGCAAGGCATATTACCGAGTCCCGAGCGAGATTCGGGTATCTCTTAAAATTAATACCCCCATTACGGGGCGCTAACTCCATCTAGGTCAAACCTGATCGCGATGGATGTAGAAAAAAAGAAGAGATCGATTCGAATTCTTAATATCGGTAGAAAGAGAATTATTGTAGAATCTCTACCGTCTGCTGTTTTAACGCTTCAAGTGGTGTTTCATATCTCCTGTTTCTATTCTCTCCGGGGAATCTTCTGTTTACGTAGAATAGCCTTGAAAAAAACGATGTATATGTTTTCAATAGTTATTTTAACGCCTTTTAAAGGGTATTAATTGTTTTTACCCCTTGTCTTCATTTTTATTTGCAAACAGTCCAGTTTGAAAGCCGGCTTAACTTAAGGAAGTCATTCTTTCAGTTCTTATATTAATTTTTTGCGCGAATTTTACTTGTGTTTGTTGGATAAGTTTGGATAAGTTGTTGTATTAACCAGCCATGAAGTGATATGGCGCAGGCAAGTTTTCTATAGAACGAAGTAAATAATTAATTCAATTATATCCATCAATACCAAGTTTTCTATTTACTTAACCATAGGTTTTTTCTTTCAGTGTGGTAAGCTCTTTCTAATATACAATACCAATGTTTTTGAACTTTTAAATTGGTTTAGTATATACGACATTTAAATGTTTTCATTTTTAAGGAGCAATAAATATATTTTTAATATTATACGCATCGGAGAGATGAAACATTAATGCAAAAACGTTAACGGAAAACTGCTATTGAAATATCGAGGCATCGATAATAACATTATTATGCGTATAAAATTAATGATTGTAATTAAAAGTTATTGAGTACCCACAAGTAAATAGTTGCACGGGTGGCATTATAAAGCTTCGGGCCGGGTTGGGCTCTAAGGTTGCCGACCCGAGCTCTACGCCTAATTTTATGCGTGCATTTCATTTTCATAAGCCACCGATGCTTTTTTCGCGTCCAACTCTTTTCATTATTTCACTGTGCAGCACTCCGCAAAGCAAGCTCTCGTAGAGCAATATTTCAAAAAAAAGGGAACGGTCCCCGAAAACACCTTGACCAGCCTCTATCCTCTCTCTCCTTCCATCATCTCTCTACCTCTCTGCGTCTCCATGGTGAACTGGTGGGGTGGGTTTGAAAACTTTTCCTCGAGATAACTGTAGGGACTCTCTCAGAGCAGGATGAAAAAATTATCGTTCCTCCGTTTTTTAATGAATAAAAAGTAATGGAAATTTTCAAGCGAGGGCGAAGCGAGCCCTCGGAACTCTACAGTCGACTCTGTTTCCCCCGCCGCCTTCCTCGCTCTACGGTATGCCTTTCGTCCTTCGTCGGAGCAGTTTTTGCCCTGCTCTCTCGCACCTCCAAAAATAAAACTTTTCACAACGCCTATCCCTTCCTCTAGGAACTAGCCTGCATATCTTCCTCACCCATGTGACCAATAAATGTGAAGGACTGGTAGTTGTATGCTTGAGGCTTCAAGGGGATTTCCTTCGAGATGGAGTCCCTAGTGAAACCGCCACCGCTTGCCTTTGAAAAAAATAACACAGTTTTTACTCATTTGAACCACGCTCATTTTTTTCCCGTGCACGAGGTTTTGCGGCATACAGGAATCCTCAGAATAACTGTAATGTTACAACAGGGTTTTCTGGAGAAAATTCTTACTATGAGATAGCAAAATGTGTGGACGAGAATTACAACAGAGATTCTCCAGAGAGAGTAGGACATAATATGTACTGTGCATCACCGTGCATTTTTGTGTGTTTCTTGAAGTCACTGCGCTGACGACAGAGCGATCCAAATTTCACGAAAAATAAGAAGAATAATTTGGGCTATTTATCGCAATTTGTTTTCGTTATGTTATGCCCTGTCGAATTTATAATTTCACAATCCTATTTCTCACGAGTGAAAATACTATACCTATTTTAAATATTGAAAATAAATTAATCGTCTCGTTCTCATCGCTACGTCGTAGACAATTAATGTAATCCGATCAAAATGCTCCCAAATTGGCAACATTAATAATGCCTCAAATGTACGGACTCGGGCCTCCTCTTTGTATCCCCCTTGATGTGCGTATTTTTGCATCGAAATATATGTTCAAAAATTTGAACGCATAACTAGAACTGAATTTTCAATTTGATAAAACTATGCATGGGATCGCGAATTGAAGTGGTGTTTCCGAGTGGAAAAACTAGTTTGGGAGAAATTCATCGTGACGCCCGCAAGTCTGTTAAAGAACTAGCGGCGGGACAGAGCGCATTACGAAATTAATATCGTAAGAAGATTAATCCTACACTTATTTTTTTTCATTTGATCCTTCGCCTTTTTACTGCGTCGTGCTTTTTAATTGCTTGGCTCGTATTGTGAACGATTAAAATTGGGGAGGAATGCGCAGTATTATTGAGACTCAAGTCGGAAGTCCAAATTCAGAATCTATTAGCGATCTATCATGCTCGTATTTTGTCTATCAATTGCGTTCCTATGGTTGAGGAATTTTCTTAGCTGATATAGATCGCATTCTGAGAATGTACACGTCGAGAGATAAAACTACCATGCGTGATGTTACCGCTATTTCATCGATGCTATGAGTTGTAGTCACACGAATATTACGACAGCGAAGTATTCAGTTACGATATGTTGTCACTTACCACGTACCATAATGGATTTACCGAAGTAGCCGCTGGCGTAGCTGAAAGCAATGCTATCTGAATATCATGTGGAAATTAGGTATAATTATGGCTCTTTACCGTAATTCAAATTCATTATGATATGAAATTGCAATTTTATTACTTATCAATATTATACCTAGCGAGTTCAGACACCGTTGCAACGATGAAGAAGAAATATATTGCTTTGCAATTGCGGACGTTTTTGAAAACCGATTAAATGCACCCTGAGTTGCTACGTAAAGCAATGGACTACATGATGGAAAGCATGAAGGAAAACATGACCTCCCCTATGTATTCTCCTTTGTTATAGCTGTCCGCTACCATCAATAAGGATAGTCGCTACTCATTCACATGGGGACTTTGCCGTAGTTTCAAGGCCGCCGGGAGCGGAGCCAGGCTCTAGAGCAGAGATTATGAGAGCCCTCCACCCAATGAACGCTTTCACAGTAATCCGGACAGCTTGCTGTAAAATATAACACTGTAATTAGGAACTATCGTGGCTTGTACGCGTGAGAAATATTTGCGGGAGAGCCCTGAAGAAGCTAGGATCCGTCGAGCGTGTTGTGAGAGGTGCTATTTAGCACTTGTCAGACCACGCCAGAATACGCGGCGGGTAAAAAGGATCCGTCGTTGAAAGACTTAATCCGTGAGATTCATAAAATACGGAGGAAAACTCCGATCTTCGGAAAAAAAACTGCTTCGAACGAAAGGAGAGCGTTACATACTATTTACAAAAATTAGGTTGGAAGCTGCAAGAGACGCGGAGGTTACGTTCTAGGTTTAGATAGGTTGAGTAATGAAGACCAGATATTCCTCAGAGCGACGCGGAAAACATCCATTCGGATCCTCAATATGTTTCTTGCTCCGACAGAAACGATAAAATTAGAGACATTTTCCAGAACATATAGATACGGAATTCGTTCACCCCAAACAATAAAATGGGCTAATAAATGCTAGGAGGAACTTCAAAGGTCAAATATCTCCAACGCGCGCCTCCTTTTGTTAGCCGTTTACTTTCTTTTATAAGCCGTTAGTGTCCCAACTTTTCCCGCCATGCCATTCACCTTTTGAGGTGGCCTGCAGGGTCTTTTGTAATTGTAGATGAAAGATAACAATATATAGTTCAGACGCAGTAGCAAGCATAAAAATGGTACTTTTGATCCCAAGCAGACCAGTTTGGTGGCTGTGGAAACCAAAGTATATTTCAGAAAGTTTCTCGGGTTTTCCACCGGCTAATGTTCTCCATGGCTCCCGAAGTTTCGTGCTACAACTTGCTGTTCATCCTTAGGGGATCTCCTGAAGATCACCTGGATTCCCCGGGTCAGAATCATTCAGAAGATACCCTGAGGATGAACAGCAAGTCGCTGCACGAAACGTTTCTTTTTTGTCCCTGAAACGCCGGGAAACTCTAACACCATACAAAGTAGAGTTAGCTGCGGTACCTCCAATGATGGAGCTCCTTTGGTCGTGACTTTTACGCTTATCCTAAATACTTCTGACATTTCAGTAACGTGCAACGAATGGAGTAACTCTCTGCTTAGAGGGGGAGTGGTTTAAATGAGCAAAACTGCAAGACTTCACAAGAGTTCAAGCATTTCCACGTAGGAATTATCATAGGCTTTTGTCATTTTAAGTTGATGTAATTTCTAGAGTAAAAATTTCCATGAATTTTTTATTGAACATCAATAAACGAGTAAAAATTCGGTTGCGATGAATTCGGTTTTGAATTCCGAATTGCGATGAAGATTTCTCGGTTACCGCAACGAAAATCCTCCTATTATTTTACATATTGTAATCTGATTTAATCACAGTTGGTGCCTTAGCAAGCTGGAGGTTTAGATTGCTGGGCGCTAGGGCGGTATTTCGATGACCACCGAGTCTGTGCCGCATCGGCGCGCTGAGCGACTTCCCTTCCCGGTTGAGCTTTCCAAGGATGCTCTAGAGGTTTAGCCTTGCGCAGGCCAGGTATGTTAAGTGAGCCATCAAGTGTGTTTATATTCAGGGCACGATGGTGTTTTTTTATCGGACGAAGCCTCTTTGAAGAAGCTAAGTTTAAGGGACGTTGTGGTCTCCTAGAGAGATTATTTGACCTCATGGTCCTTCGGCGGCACCATCCTACCCACAAAGCCTTTCAAGTTGGTTCACTTGGCGTGAGGAGTTATGTCATCATACTTAATGACCGGTATTATTGCCTAAATATGCATCTTACATTTTAGTGCCTTGGAAAATTACGAAGGGATAACAAATAAAGTCTTAAGAGGAGGCATACTTCCCTCATGACTGGTCCTTGGCTATTACTCGCGTATAACTCATTCTACCTTCTTGAAATTTTTAGGGTAACCGGGGTAGACTCTGTACATTTTTTTTTCAAATAAAAAAAATAGTTTTGAGAAAACAATCGAAAGGTAAAATTATCAAATTTGAGGTATAGGCAATTCTTAATAACGGTCCACCTCATACAACGTGAAAAGTTTATGATGTTAGCATAACTTTTAAGCGAGTGATTACATAGTTACCAAAAAAGACCGATCTTGCGGGATGTGCGCGTCCTCATAATAAAGAGGTAGAATTCGAACATAAGGAGTCACTGGCCCCAAGTCTTATAACGTGACCCGACTATTCATAGATATCTACGAATTGATCCAGCATCTCGTTAGGCATATATTATCATCATTTTTTCCGTTTAAATTGCTTAAACTATCCTATACCTTACGTTCGACGATAGTACTCCTCCGATTTTCTCCTAATTAAGTTGTGAATGTTAGTGTACTAAAACTGAGTACACCTAACATTTCACCTAACTAGCTAATTTTTCACCTAACTAGTGAAAATCCATGAGGGAAAGAATTTGCATCAAATCAGAAATCTGCTTGGACCGTTTACCTACGCTAAGCGAGGGGATCAGTTTTTCATCTCAGTTTTTGTGGTTATCACTTTACAACGTACGCCGAGGAACTTCGAAAGATCGTTTAAGGGAGCAAGAGATAAGGGATGACTGAAAAAGTTACTGGAGGGACAAATGAACGGGTTAAGACATAATTTTTGGGTATTGAGGTCGCACCACCCCCATGCTAGTACAACCCTATGTAATTTGAAAGTTTGTGACAAAAAATGTATCACGGCTATTGAAATAAAAAAGTTTTTTTGGCGCAATAGGTAATTGTATAGAGATCGGCAGTCTTTTCACAATGTAGGCAGCCAGTTATAATGTTATGGCTACAAAACAGTACAACATCATTATTTTTAACAGTAACGTTCTCGTACAGATACATAATTATAATTTAGGGTATTAATTTATTAAAAGAAAAACTCGACTCTGAGAACACAATAAGTTTTTTCAAGCGATATTACATTCATAGCGAGCTTTTTTCAGGCATCATCGAGTGAGAAGGTCTCATAGAGGAAAACTCCAAACAAATCTCCTCAGAATCCATAAATTATTTACGATGCCATAAAATTTTATTTCTTAGTGAACTATCACCTCGGATCACTTCATTAAAATAATCTTAATGCATATTGTCGCTAATTTTAACCTATTTTTGTTGGGTAGAACGTAAAAAATGAAATCTCTTCGAAGTTGGCGAATCTCTTCAAAGGTGGCGATAACTCAATAGCACACGATTACCACATGAATGAAAACTTTTAAGTATGGGCTCATTGCTTAGTGACAGACAGTATTTTTCATATTTCTCAGATTGATTCAAATTGAAAGAAGCACGATCGGATCGCAACTCAACAATCGAAAGCTACTGTGCTGTGTTTTTCGCTACTGTGATGAAGTTATTTTTCTAATAAATAATAACAGAGCGTGCAAAAGATTTTTGATGGCGACTTCCTCCTTCGAGCGTTGAAAGCCCCTTCTTCAGACCTCAGCTATTCTGGATCCTCTAAAACAAGCTAAGATGTTGACAACTGTATCAATCATTGCTACTCCACTGAAATATCCACTAGTTTCCCAGTTCGGTATAAAATATAGAGTGAAAATCAATGCAGTTCACTCCTTATCGGATAGCCAGATATCCCAACAAATGATTGTCCCCAGCCTGCCAGCTCCTTAATCCCAGTGATTTCACTGCCGTCCCAACGAAATAATTCCAAATTTCAGAGAAGTATAATCCGAAATGGAGTAACTTGCATTGATGATTATCTACTTTGACTGATTTTTTGTGACGCATTTCATGAATTTATTCATATTAAATACTTGATCCTTCGTAAAAGAGGGTGCTGCACCGCTAACACCGAAAAAAGTCCACACTGCTGCGTCGCCGCCGTGTCTTCTGAGGTTAAGATCGTGAATCTCCGAGAAGAGATTCATTACCAAGATTCATATTTGACATTTTCTCCTATGTCGTCACTTCTTAATTCTTTGAACTGAATTTTAAAATAGTTATTGACCAATTCGCGCCGTAGAGGCCATCGGTACGGATGTCGGCGCGCGCCGTTCACCGCAAAAGATACCCCCGGAGGCTGCTGCCATAGAATTTTTACTGCCGGCGTAAATTTCTAATCCTAACGCATAACCCGTCGCTCTTTAGTAAAAGCTGTGGTACCGATGCTATTTTACACTATCGTAGCATTCATCGTTCAATGTGGAATAAGATTAATGGGAACGGTTCAGCGAGTATAATCTACTTTGTTGAATTCCGGGGATGAAGAGAATGTCTGCCGCTACAGCCGGATGAAGACGAACACAGTCTTTGGAATAGGGAGGTAGGAAGTTCCCATGTGAATAGGGAATGTAAATTCAATCTAAATGCTTCGAAATATCTCTGGAATTGTGGAATCTGAGCGTTTATTCTGGTTATTTTTATGGGTCGCTATCTCACGTTATTGTATAAATTACCGATTTTCGCTACCATTCTATAGCTTATGGCTAGCTTATGTTAGCTGGTAGCCATTTAATTTGCGATTAAAGAACTATAAGAAACACCCTCAAACTTAGTAATACTGATCAGCCATCATGTGTATAACGGTTTTAGTAGTAGGATAGCTGTCTGATGACAATCTATTGCAATTTGACAATTTTGCGGCTCAGTTGGGCAATTTTTTTCCTGATATGATCTAGAAGAAAGCCTAGGTCCTAAAGTATATTCTTGATTGGGGATCGTAGCCCCTCCAGTTTCATCTTCCCTAAGAGTGACTTAATTAGAGCATTGACTGGTAAAAAACGGCATCATTCAATGCCACCACACTCTTCTCTAAATCAAAATTCTCCCATAAGGGTCATATTGGGGAATGAATCTAAGGTCTGCAGTTCACAACCTCTATAAAAGCATAGAAATGTGTCATGCATAAATATTGTATTAGGATTTAGTGTGTAGCCTAAAATTTTATCAAGATATGGATGTGGGATTTGAGGCATTGACACTGAAAGACGCTGATTAAGCATCGGAAATGTAGTATGTAAACGAATGAGGAGGAGAAAACCTGTGACACGAGAATCTGTAACCGTTTGATCGTTGTGGGAATCGAGCTGCGTTTGAGTAAATCATTTCTATAATATCATCCACACGAAATTGAAGAATTATGTGCTCTCATAACGTGAAGGCCCGCCAGTTTTGCCCGTGTAGCGAGAAGGAGCCTCGGTTTTACAATAAAATAATTTTTCTAGAATGATACAGTTATCAGTAATTAAAATTTTTAGTCATGCGATATCACTCGAGTCCACTTGAAGGTTAAATCCTTCTATTTAGGCCCTCATTCGGTATGATCGTAATGCATTGCTCGTCCCATTGTGTAGGAGGAGAATTTTCTCTGTGGAGGAGGAATGTGCTTACTTTTTTTACTGGTCAATCTGCACAAAGGGATCTACTTTTGGGTATTTTATTTTTATAAAATACTTTAGACATAACGGTGGAATTACATGCACATAAAGCGAAGAATAAGCCCCATCGGATCCACACGGACTGGGACTATCCCGGAAAAGAAGATACGGTTTCAGAAAAAAATACTTTTTCATATTATTCTACAGTATTTCATTTAGCAGTAATAGAAATTTGGCTACATACAATGTCACTTTAAATCTTCCCATTAAGGCCTACCTTGGATATGAGCTGAAGATATAATGGACGGCTACGATTGGAAACCAGGAGATGTACTGAAGTACAGACGAAGAAAGAGAACTGTGGAACGCCATTCGTCAGAGAAATACCAGGTGGATATGTCAGGTAATAAGGCAATTACGTGAGAAACATTATGGAAGGAAAAAAATTGAAGGATCCGTGATGGAGACGTAGAGATAATTACTTGGAATAGAGAAGAACTCATGGAAATTGAAGGACCCAAGGATCTAACATAGGAACGGGTAATGGAGAACTGAAGTATGCCAATCTAAGATTTTAAAACTATGATGACGATGGTTAAGAACATAATCTATTGCTCTTCCCTCGATCTAGGAGGCGTATTTTCTCCGTGGAAGAGGAGGCAGGTGCTTTAAAACTGATCTCTGTGACCGTTCATCGCCTTATCTCCGCGAGACCCGGGCCCTAAGCGTTTCCCCTTTAACGAGCACAGCGATGGTAGATGCTTCCCTGCAACGGCGAAATTTTTCACTCGAGACCCCGAGGAGAATCGCCCCCGGGGTACGAGGGCTCTCTCTCTTCAATGTAATCGGCGGAGAGAGATACAGAGAAAACGGGAGATGGTGCTTCGTGCGAGTGCCCTCTTTCGCTCGGCCGCTTTTAAGGAAAGGGGCAAACCTGCCACGCATTATGGAATCGTATCGCACGATCCGACGCATCAGATTGGAAAGAAATGTGTGGAGGTGATGACCGGGAAGGTCGGATGGTGAACGGGGAATTCCCCTTGACGTCGCACTAGGCGAATTTCCCGAAAATTCTGGTCAAGACAGCAAATTTTGAAATAAACACTTGCAATTTTCCACGATTATAAAATTTGTTCTGACCTAGGTTTCGATGCTACTTCATCATCTTCAAGGTATGAATGGTATGTAGTGCATTCAATTTATATAATTTTTAACCAGTTAAAAATTACTTAGAATGCACTACACAACAGTTTTACCTTGAAGATGATGTAGTAGCATCGAAACGTAGGTCGGATGAAATTTTAGAATCGTGAAAAATTGCAAGTATTTATGTCAATATTGAAAAATTCTATTCCCTCGTGCTTGGATCTTCGGGTTTTATTTACAATCCCAAAAGTTAATACTGTTTTGAACGTTTTTTAGTTCGCTCAATCTGAATATGGGTTAACTGGAATGATATTAGCATGGTTTTCATCTCTATTGTTAGTTTCACCGAGTGTAGACGGCAGTCTATTTCGAAGAACTTCGACGGCAACGAGTGTTGTTGGAAAAACAAGAGAGAGTTTAAGTGTTAATTGCAGCGGAACCGGACAACAAGCGGATATAATCACTATGAATATAATCTGAAGATTACTTAAGTTTATCTACGATTCCGCAGATTATATTTGTGTTTAAAAGATTTTGCTAAAAATATTTATCGTTAAGTCATCGCATTAAAACTATTTTTCAAAATGAATGAGAGCAAATAGTTATTGATAAAGCACAACAAGCGTCGCTGGCGGTATTAGCGTCCAAGTGGAATTGCGTGGTGTGGACGCAAGGAACGGCTTGAATTTTGTGTATAAATGTTTAGTCGTGCTCCCTCACAGTAGCATTGGATTTTCAAATGGTTAAGGCGTCTTAGTACATACAAACCGGGAGTGTGGTAGGACATCTCCAAATTTTCATTGTATTGATTTTTTGAATTTGGTATTGTAAATGTTTTTGTTGCATGTAAACGTATTACTGTATGATGAGACTTTTTCTTGGCGTACTGTTGCATTGAAGAGTTGCCGGGTCTCAGTCTGGATAATGATGTCCATGGCTTCAATGTCAATCAGGCCTTCAAGATATAATCAAGAACCCCTAATTACAATGGATAATTCTTAGCTGGAAGCGTCTGTAACCACGGACCACATCACTCGGAACGAAGCAAGGGAACCTTTATGAGAAATAAATTGTTCCTATTAACGTATACTATCCAGGCCAATTGAAATACGCCAAGGGAAATATGTTCAAGCCACATGAAACAGACTAACCCCATCGAAGAAATTTTGTTCTGATGGCACCCAAAGCGGCATCAGATAGTATTTATGCCGTTTTACAGTAATGTATAACGTGAAATACTTGATACTGCGAGTGAGCTACAGGAAGAGCACTCCTTTTACTGTACCATAATAAAGATAGGGATAAAAGTTGATAAGATCCCGCCAGCACTCGTGCTAATTTGGCGGACCGCCGATTGAGATTCTAGTTCACTAACACCTTAGTTAATCTGATCATAGTTTTTTTCTAGAGAACAAAAGAACATTTTGTGGATCTTTCTATTTTAGTCTAGTGTAACTATTGGTGGGAAAAATAATTTTATGTATTCAAGTCTTTCGGAACATCTGAAAACAGGGCGTAATATAAGATGCATAATAAACTGTGTTGGTATTCACGTCCCTCAGAAGGTAGTAGGAAAATCCTGAATCCATAAAAATTTTATTAGAATTTTTCCGAGTGTGAAGGCTGGAGTAAACGAATTCCTTCATACAAGTCAATGAGTTTCTCTAAGCGCTTTTCTGAGCACCTTTCCTTTATTGTGAGCATCACGTATCCTCAAGTCAAGGCTATGCTATATTTCATGTTCCCATTAACGCTTACCAGATATTTTAAAATCGACCTAAAGCCTCATAGTTCTTAACTACCGGTGCACTGAATGCTTTCTACAAGTTTTTGTGCCTAGATTACCATACCCTTCGCAAATTGATGACGACTATGAGTGAGCCTAAGCATTTATGGGAATGGATAATATGGCTGAAACGAAATTCCACGAAACTCCAACGAAATTCCAAACATTTCATCGAAACGAAAGACCACGGTCCGCAAAAATTACTGTGCACAACACCCTCCCCCCCCCCTAAGCCTCCCCTCAATTCCTCCCGCCGAAAATGAGATTTTGTACGGATAGGGGGTCCTAGGACGAGGCCTTGGGGGCATTAATGGCTATATTCGTCCCAAAGTCTCGGATTACTCCTCGCCACTCGTAACTTATCTCCCTCGCCAAGTTTCCGGGAAATCCAAAGCGTGCTCTGCGGCGAGTTCCCACTGCTATGCCCGCAAAACCTTTCTCTTTCTCCGCTGCGGGTTTTGTTTCATACAAGGAGAGGAACTTGAGAGTGGGATCAAAGGAAGGGCTTCCCTGAACCCTGAAATAAAGACACAAACTGTCTCGAAGAATTGGCGAATTTGCACGATTCTGTTGGAACTTCCATTCATCCGAAACCCGAGTAACTCCTCATTATTAGGGTATTCGGGGTATTTGAGAAGCGGTTGATGATTGCAAATGCTATTTACACTACTGTTAAGTCGTGACAAGTGAGAAGAATAATTTCCTTGCGAAATTCCTGAAATTGCGACCAAAGCTGAATGGTCATCCTTATTTTCTAATTCCCAGAGGGTCGTTCTATGCGAGAACGCCGAACATTCCTTGGTCATTCGGAAACTATGGGAATCAAAGCCACTATTTCCGCTTTGATTTTAATAAAAAATTTCATAATTTTTATTTGGCTTAAGTCAAAAACATGCTCAATTGTACCACAGAATTCGTTGTTTTCTTCCTTAACTACATAAGTTCGCAGTGAAAAAGTCTAATATTTCAAATGCATACAAAATCGCGATTAGGAAAGTCATGATGGGGCAAATGGAAAAGCTTTATGATTCGAAATATCTCTCGCCTCTTGGACTTTAATCCCTCCCCAGGCGTAGGGTTGACTTTAGCGTGTCGCTCCTACGCTCCTGAGCAATCACTCATCTTGACGTGGCCTCCACTTGGTTGGTTGAGAATGCAACGCTTCTCGATTTTCGGGGAGGAATGGAATTCTTTAATTCACTAAGCCATTCAGAAAATTCGGAGGAAATTCCGAATAATGTTTCCAGTAGCACAGACCAGACACAAAGATCGTGAGAACTTGGCTCCCGCTGAAAAACTGGTCTAAGTGAAACACGCTCTAGGACAAAGAGCAGCGTATGCTCTTGTATTCGTACTGTATTTTAATCTATTTAATTGATAACTCAGTAAAATAGGAAAACTTTCAATATTTCTGAAGATTTATATAAATTCTGAAAAATTCAGCGATCCTTCTGGAGTTAAGTTTACCTCAACTATAACAATTGCCTTTTATCGATCATCGTTAGATAATTTTTAGAAGCTTTGGTCCGCTTAAGCAATGTTATTGAAATTGAATTGAGATCTAGACACGTATAAATACGGAATGGAAATAATAAAATGGAACCCGACGATTAACTACGAAATATTTGTGGGTTAAAGTCACCGTCCTTAAGGAAATGCTCTCATAAAACTTACATTTAGTCACGAAACTTACATACACACTTCTTACGCGCATCTAAACGATATGCGGCAAATATGGTGATAAAATGGCAAAAGTATGGATAAATAACCATTAAGCCAATATATTAACCACTACCAGTAGCTTTCCATTTTTTTATGGTAACAGACTTAATTATTCAATAAAATTCTTTACGATTAAATGTATCCTGGAAATCTGTTGGTTCACTTCATTACTATCTATGCGAACTGCGACCATTTGATGTCACTGCGGTCTAAAGGCATTTTCATTGTATTTGCGAGACCAGGAGTCTCCTCCGAAGTGTGCCGACGAGAAATTGATGCTCGCAAGGGCCACTGGCTAATCCCCTGGATCACCGGCGGGTGCTCCCAACACGACACTGGGCGCCCGCACCGTGGATCTATCTTCCCTTCGTCGCGACACCCGAAAACGAGACCCTCCCCCCTTTGGCCGGGGTCTTTCATCGCCGCAGAACGATTCGAGGGAGAGAGAAACTTCCTTTCCCCAAACTGAAGATATCGGAGGAGTGTGTTCGGCTTACCTAGAGACACGGAGAGGCTCCCCCGAAGGACTCACAACCACCGAGCCGGGAATGACTAAACTTTCCTTCGCACTATTCCCGTCCGTCGACGAGGGAACTCCGGGAACTCCCCAGGGCAAAACGAAGAAGAAGACTTTCTTCTTGATAGCACAGGGTCCATCCGACGAGAGCACACTACACGTAACGAGCGTTCTCCACGCGATGAAAAAATATCAGTAAACAGACCAACTTGATGCAATTCCTGCACAAATGTGCGGAAACATGGGTGAGCGAACTAACGGGATTCCAGTCATGAGGATGGGTGTCGGTTTGTTCGGCCACCGCTACACTTATATGTCGTAGGGGTTAAGAGATCTACGACCTGAGAGCAAGTCCGGCTGATCCTGTCGAAAAATTTGACGAGTTTTGAAAGATATTTTCGGAGAATAGTTTGAATTCATCAGTGCAATTTTTTATGGTTGGAATAAGGCCTGAGAAGTCCTCAGATATCACTTAGTTGTAAAAGGATGTACTTTTTACGGGAGCACGGGCATGTTGAGGATGGGCGAAAACGTCACAAGTACATTTTTAAAACTGGGGTAAGCGACTCGATCAGACGAGTATCCTAATAAACGCCCCTGGTGTCGAGTCACATCTCTCGGAGCAGAACGGAACGGGGGGAAAACACGAGATGGCTTGAGGTCACTCCACGTCGTGGCCGAATATCCAGCGGGCCCGTCCACACGCAACGCCGAAGGCTCGAAGACAGAGTAAGGTGATGATTTCGTGGAAGGGAAAATGGAGAAATGGGAAGATGGAAAAAATGTTCTCACTCCACCAATGATGGGGGGAAAGGAGATCACTTTTTCGTTCTCATCCTAACACCTCTCCTATCCATTCATGGGGATCCCATTCAATGGGGCACCCTCTGTTCACTCTCTTGAGAAAAGGTTGGGATATAGTGAGGGAGATGCTGAAAGACCTACCAAACTCGACACGAGGGAAGATCCAAGGAACGCAGAGAGAGAGAGAGAAGCGAGAGGAAAAATGATTTTCTTCTTTCCCAACTCAACACCTCGTTCGAGAAAAATAAAGTGGAGAGATAAAAACTTTGAAGTTGTATCCGGGAGAGAAAGGCGTTCCCTTTTTATTTTTTATGAGTATTTAAAAGGGAAGAGAAAAGTTTCGGTCAAGCCTCTCTTCCTTCGACGAAAGAGTGGACGAAGATGGATAGGTCACAGGGGCTTCAAGCGGTAAAATACAGTCCTTGTCCTCTCTTATCCAATGGCAGTAGCACTAACGATGTGACGGTTTCAGGATGGCTGTAAGGGAGACGAAAGTATGGGGAAAACGGAGAAAAAGTGACGTAAGGAAATTTCTTCTTTAAATAAATCTATCGTAAAACTGCGGAGGCGGTTGCGAAGTAGGGTGGGGGGATGGGCTAGTGCGACAGGGGCTTGTATCACGTACGGTGGAGGGCGGGGGAGGTCATCCAGGGATCCAAAGGGTGGGGAAAATATGTATGTGTATATTTTTCCTGGACAAGAAGATGATCCGCTTTCTTTTTCATGGAAAAATCGCCGTGAACTCTCCTCTTCTCTACGGCACAATTTTTTCCAGGATCGCCTTCCCTTCAAAGTCTCCGCGCACGGCACAAAATACCCGACAGAAAGTCGGGTAAACGAACCAACCGGTGGATAGTAGCACTCACAAACTTCCCGAAACACAAGACTCCGAACACCGTCTCGCCCTAACTCGGGTTTCCGACGGAGGACGCTGAGGTTTTAGCGGGCGTGGGTGGACTCGAACGCCGGGAGTTACCCCGGTCTCACCCCCCCGGGGTACCCTCTTCTCTCCCTTCCGTATCCTCCCGGACGAGAACTCTGTCGGCGCCGCACTCTCTCTCCCGCCGTCAGTTGCGTCGCACAGGACCTCCGAGCGTACTTTGAGGCCGGCGAAGGGGGATGCTGAAGAGGCCACGGGGGAGAGGTAGGAGGGGAGGTTTGTGTAGGGTGGGCGCGGAAAACGTAGGGAGGAGGGGAGGGGGTGAGAGTAGAGCCCTTTAAAAAGGGTGTGTTGGTGTGAGGAGGGTAAGGGCTGCAGGGATAAGGAATCCTAACTGCGATGTGGGGTGGGGTGAGGGTAAGTGACGTGGGAGGGACGAAGCCGAGGAGCGAGGTGGGGGTTTTATGCGACGTTGCGCATGCGCAGTTTGAGCGTTTGCGAGCCTACTGAAAGAGGAAAGGGGCGGAAGGGAGAGGGGTTATGGAGGGGAACATGTAGATATGGAGGTGGGGGAGGTGGCGGCATAGCACGCAATCGGGAGGATGCTGAAAAAGTGAACGACTGTTTAGATGCTTTAGGATTATTTTTATTTTTTATAAAAATCAACTATAACTTAATTAAATAGATCGTTATCTGCCCGTTTAACTAGTAACAAGGGTGTAATTCACTTTTAGTTTCTTCAGAGGAAGTATCAGTTGTACTTCATCAACTAAAGCCTTTTCTTCTTTCTAACTATTTCTGACTATGCAAGCACCTCCTGACGAGCCAGTGGCTCAGGAGGGCTTGCAATGTAAACGTTTATAATATTTCTATGTAATTAAATTTCACGCTTGGCCTTGTAATATGGTAACATTTACTTTATATTGCTATTTGTATAATGAATACCAACCTAATGGCAAAAGTTCATAGCTATAATATTTTTTTATAGGCTATGTGTGGGTATTATCATTGAAGCATCATATATCTTGTAAGTATATATTATAAATGGTTAATCTAAAATGACCATTTTGCAAATAAATCACTTAAATCATTTTAAAAAATATTCTGATCTTCTCCGGTTGAACCCGCCCTTCAATTCCGTTATCGTGAAAGCTAAATTTCTCGTAGCCTCATCGCTAGAGAGCGAAAAAATAGTTCTCAATGCTGGGGAAAGAGTCGCCTAAAGGTCGCTTACTTAAAAGGTACTTTGGAAAACATCCGTAAAATTCAGGTTATATTAAAAACTATACTTCCACAAATTCAAGTTTATACTTTGGCAAGTTGCCAGAAGTGCTTTTTAAGAAGAAACCCGGTAAAATAACAAAAATATTATATGTACCTGGAGTTGTACTCCAGTTGATGTCTAAAATTTCTACTTATAATATTTAGTGATTTAGCTGGTTAAACTTGTTCTTCCATTTCCAAACAAATTGAATGCTTAATCCCTCGTAGGATCCTGACTATATTGCTTTACAATAACCATTCATTTCCGGAGAGTTACCCTGGAGCCTAAAAAATGAATTCATAAATGTCAAAAATTGTGACCCTGCTATAGAAATACGTCGCAGCAACTTACTCCTCCATTTCTATCTCGACTTGACGTGAAATATCTTATTTTATCGCTCTAAGTATGTAAAATAATGATTACCTGCCAATTCTCAATATCAATTCAGTAACCATTTGAAAATTTAGCAGCACAATCAAAGTAAGTATTTGCGTGGCCACGAAATAAAGAACTCTCCTATTCCAAAATCAGTTCAGCGCTTAATTTCAGGCTCCTCAGTAGTTGGTATTATAATTGCCCAAGAGTTATTTAGCTACCTGGAACACTCCTAAAAAAAGAAAATTAAAGTGTGCTATCGTCATCAAATTTTAATGAGTTATAAATAACTGTAACTTGCTTCTCCATATCGAAATCAGTTGAACTCTGTGCTTCATGGTGCCTTTTGAGTTTGCAGAATTATGATATAACCTGCTACTACTCAATCGCTGCTCTAGAACCATCAAAATAAGAAAACGAACGCGTGAAATCAACGGCAATTCAGGCCTAATATTTCCCTGAAACTTATTCCACTTTTCCTGAATCATTTGAACGCTTGAGGCATATAGTGTTATTTCAATTCTCCAAAAGTTACTACTCTGGACTATTTTTATTTGCCTCATTATTCACCTTGCTAACTTTATTCCTAAAACTTGTTCATTTTACAAGTTATATGTATCTAAAGTCTTCATTCCTTATTCTTTTATATTTCAACATACTTCATAAATCGTTCTCTTATTTATTGAAGGATAGCATAAAGTTAACTATTTAGGTTAATTTTTTCGCGAAATTTCTCATCCATCTCAGTTAGCTTTTGATTAATAATTTCCGTTTGATAGTTTTCTAGCTTCATGCCATATTTTATTTCTAATATATGGATACCGTGTTAAGGACCGGAGAGTATATATATTTGGGTTTTACGTTGGTCTTGCTGCTTCATTAATTCAATTTAATTCTGCTATTGCCTGACATTTATACAAAAATAACTTTAATAATATATTTAATTATTTCCTACATACTTATTTTACTTTAAACATTCATTTTTTGAATGTACGGGCAGCAATCGAAATATATTAAGTTCCACAGTGCAAATTTTGTGCATAATTTGGCTGCCATTTAAGTATTCTCGCATGTGATCGGTTTCATGAAAGTCGTTGCATTTACGCACATGCATATTACATGTATTGTGTACTTCGTTGAACTCTTCATGCACTGCTTGTATTCCCAATAGTAATAAATATTTTCTTCTTCCTTTCATGCCAACTACATATTTTATCTTTCTGCCCTCAAGTCTGTACATTTCGCCATATTCTCCTCTCTTGCCCATGCTTACACAATTTTATGCCTGTGAATATGAAAGGACGTTTTTTCCGTCAAATGTTTTGATAGACGATCCTCCCTTCTAATTTCGCATTCCTCATGAATTGAATATTATGAAAATTTCGGAATGGGGGACGGATAGCTGCTACTCATTATTTTTCAATTCAACTCCTTACTTATGTAGTGCTTCTCATGTTTTTCCAGACTTCTTGTTTATCCATCGCCCTGTCTCTATATGCATCGTTATCTGTTAAATCTTTTTGATAATATTCATGAGTTCATCTGAACAATTTGTATTTGCTATCAGTGCGGTCTCGGTGGCGGCGGTGTAAAGACCATGCCTGTCACTTAAGAGATCGCGGGTTCGTGTCCCCCTTGAGTATTTTGCCCCTATACTGAGCATGGATATCCGTGTACGTTTAACAGTTAGGTTTAAAACTCCGATTTAAAAAGCCAATGGTGCCGTTTTCGATGGCACAGGAATATATAAATATTGCCTGATTTTTCCTTTTCCTTCCCATAACCGTACCCTCTCTTGGCACCTTACTTTACGTACACGTATTATGCTTTGTTATTTATCTCTCGTCTATTCATGGAATTATTGCCCAAAACTATCCCATTTCGGTATCATTTGTTCATCGTTGCATCTTCATATCCGTAGACATGTTTTTTCCGCGAAGTTTTATCCCACCCTCCATAGTCACATTACACTGTCCCTACCCTTGCATCCACTGCAAGTAGGGTACAATCCATAGTTTAAATTCCTATCATTATTTTCTTCACCACAAACGTTTACGCATGTATGTACTCGCGGGAGGGAGATATACCTTAGTTTTCGAGACCCCTAATTTCCACGAACACCGATACTGAATGAAGCTCAGATCAATGGCCTAGATTGCTATGCATACTAAAAACTTTTCCTGTAGACTGTGCATATCCTATCCATATAGTCTACATGAGGATTCTATAAGCCTAGTGGTACAGGTGCATTTTTATAATTACTGAGAAAAGTGCATGTAATTGTCGGTGGGGTACACACTATTGTTTTAGCAAGTGGATAAGTGAATCGCATAATATATATAAATATGTAGTTTCATTCGTTATTCACTTTTATCCCTTTGCCACTATAATTATTGTGTAACAACCAACAAATATTATCTGAAATTATAAAAATTGCCCTTATTCCCCTTGGCCTCATAGAATCCTCATATTAAAACCATGCCGGGAAAAATCTTGCCTCGGTGGTGGCAATTTAAAGTCCTAGCCTGCCAAACAAGAAGTCGCGGGTTCAAGTCCCACGAGGGTAGGTTGCCCCTATCCAGGGCATTGATGTTCGTGTACTTTTAGTTGTTAAATTGAAAACCCCGATGTAAAATGCCAATTGTTCGTTTTCTTTGAATGGATAAAATAAAAATACATAAATGCTCTATATTCGCAAAAATTCGGTGCCTCAACTTTATGTTTTATAAGGCTTCTCTCGTTTACTCCCGTAAGTATTTTGTTAATTATTTTTAAAAACTATTAATTGTAGACCATTTCGATGGAGTATTCGTTTTTTCTCGTCAAGCTCTATCCTATTCTCCGCTCTGCTCACGTCTTACCTTCTCCCCTTCCACCCATCGAGAATGCTCTCCACTCCAGGCGCCTTTCACTCAGCTCCAGGCTCAAAACAAAACGTCCATCTGGTGTGCGAGATAACTGATGTACATACATATATTTATGTCCTTTTTCACAGTCCACCTTTCAAATCCTCTCTTCCTTTCAATACCACTCGTGCTTCTCCTCAGAGGGGCGGTTCGATGGGTCCCTCCTGATGAGCACCTGCCGCCATCATTTTATGGTAGTAAATAAATAGTATTCATCTCATTAAAGTATCGTATATTTTCATATTTGAGTGATATCCTTTAAACACAATTGAGGTTCAAACTGGAGATCTTACGCTAGTAAGATAGCGCTAAACCAAATTTTAGGGAAATTTCTGTTGAACTACTTGTTGTTCTAAAATATGAAATTATGTATCGTCATTTTTCAATTCAATTGAATCATAATGTAATTTATTAGAAATATCCAGTCTTTGGAATCAACTTTTGACCGTGATACTGAGACAATTAAAATATTAATTTTTCATTTACGCATTGCATCCTTATCTTTTACCTTTTGTGATGCAATAGAATTCGATAGCAATTTCATGGAGCTATGGAGCATGAGACGACGCTGTAAAGTGATTACTTGGAAAAGATCATCCGCATTGGTGCATTCGGGTGTAGTTTAAGGATGAAAATCTTCATTTCCATGACGATGACTTGTGTTATCGATTCCCATTCTTATTTTTAAGATAAATTAAGATCTTAATATATCTCCAGTTAGTTTTTCTTCCATTTGTTATTTTAATGGGCTACAGTCAGTGGGGTAGTCAGGAATTTTGTTCGGGGGAAGTCCAAAACCAGGGAAGAAAATGCTTGAAAAAGAGGGTACTAATTAGAAGTTTTACACTAATTTTAACACTTTTCCTGATCGAAAAAAATTCATTTTTCGAATATATATTTTGTAAATTCATGATTTTTCAATATTTTTTTTTACATTTTGTGGAGCGAAGTGATTATGTTTTTATTATACGGGGCGGGTCCAGACCCCCCCCCCCTCGCTAAGCCACTGGCGGTAGTGCATTGTTATTGGCAGCCAACAATCGATCTCCAAGATTTTGATGAAATTAGAAACATCTGCAACTTCTGTCTTTTCGTATTATTTCGAACACACTTCCTTTCTTTAGCCTTTTCCACATCCTGAGTCTCATCGTCTCCTGCATAAGACCTTTGTTCCCCTTTTCCAGTCTTCCCTAGAGCGTCCCTCCCTCTATCACGGACTTGAGAATTCCCTCATCCATCATACCCGCAACAAGCTCCCACTCAGCCTCTTTCTAATCTCCCTCAGAAGTTTCCACTTCACTCTCGTCCCTCATGACGAGCTTTACCGCCAACATTCCCTTCCACATTCATCTCCTCTCCTTCATTTTCCTCATTCCCTATGCCTCGAACGCCTTCAGTATATCCTCATCCTCTTTCTACTCCTTCCAAACCGTAAAAACCGCAGTTTCCTTAACAAACTTTTCCTTCCCGCCTCTCTTGGACGCAAGTCTTAAAATATCTCCAGTTAGGTTTTTTCCCTTTGCTATCGCTTTTACAGAGCTGCCAATTATTATTAGCAGCCTACTACTATTCAAGGATTTGATGAAAATATAAATATCTGCCACTCCTAGTGGAATCTTTTAAATATTTCGATCATCTTCTTGGGATACGTTCATCATTTCGATATGCCATCCAAAGTCTATTCTATTTTCCCACTGTCTAGTTCACTCAACGTTAATCCCTCTCAAAAAAAATTTGGGATAAAATTGTAATTGTAATTGTCAATTTCCAATGTATATTTTCTCCTCATTATCACTTTTAATAATATTCTCTTCAAGTTACATGGCGCTTCCTTTCTACACCGAATTGTAGATCTGCTCCTTAAAATTCATGTGCATCAAAACTAATAGGCACGCTTTTGACAGAACGTAATGAATTTCGCCCTTTAAGGATGAGTTACAATTTTTATCAGATTAAAGAGACTTCGTAGGTCAGAAATATAAACTGTTCCTTCTATCTACTTCTGCTGAGCAGAGCGACGAATAAAATTAACACCCAACTTGTCATGTGATTGGCGAGGTAATATGTCGACGGTATCGCGGTGTAAATGGATTGAGGCAAGAGTCGTCGTCTACGAGAGAGACAACTGACGAACATCCAGCGCACATTCAAAGACACGTTCTCAATGTGGCTTTTATTGCTCGTGCATGACGACTAAACCGCTGGGACTAGGGACTGCGCAAGCGTACTGGGCTTACTAGCAAACACTACGCGTGCAGTGTGCGATCACGCTCACTTTTTTACAACGCTCCTGAGCGAGGAAAGCCCCGTGGACATTACTTCGTCACGTCCTATCCCGCCTTTCAGCCGCCCGTCGAAAGGAGTACTCTGATTGTTTTACACATTTATCTCCATTTTCCCCTATTTAAATATTGGTTGACTTACATGTGCTTATACCTTTCTAGGCAGCTGATTCCCAGGACCTTTATATTTGAAAATTTTCGCACTTGCCAAAACCGACCTATAATATGCTTTTTAGCAACTTTAATATGCTTAGCTGATACATGTGAATAGTCGAACGCATATACGTGGTTGCGAGTATACCTAAGAAAGGTATGTCATAAAGAGAGATTATGAATGTGAATAAGGTAATATTATTAAGTCTTACTCACCAGCAATTATGATGCTTGCATGCCATTGTTATGAAGCGGTTAAATTAAGGCCAGATTGAGGCCATTAAAAAAAGGTGTAGAGAGAGAGGACGAAATAACCCTTAGCAGCAAAAGAGATGAGTATGAAAGCCCTTCAGTTACAATATCTAAATAATTTCAGCGTTTACTGAAACAGAGGAAAACTGATTATGTTTATCTGATCTTATTATCAAAGGTTTCTCCTGTTTAAATTCAGAATTGTTTAGATGCTTAGTGCAGTGGAAGACTTATGATAGTATTGGCAAAAATATCATCAAAAAAATTTCAGGGGAATAATTTTTCAAGCCATTTAAAATCAGAAACAAACAAAATTACGTAAAAGTTATATTTGATTATGTTATTTACCTTAAATTTACTTGCGTTCTTAAGTTAAGTCATTTACTTGAGGGGGTAAATTCCTACTTATCCAGACGATTAAGCTATGAAAGCGTTCCGAATTCATTTTTATTTTTGTCCAATTGGTAAAACAAATTTAGGTTCTGCTGAGCACAAAAAGTAAGAAAATTGAATTTAAACGCTGTCTGATGAGTTTTTTACATAAACTTAAGAGTTTTATGGCAATAATATAATACGAGTGGGTCGTACAGCTGTAACTTAAGCCGCTTGTTCGTGTCTAACAAAATTATTTATCATATCATCATTTTCAATCTCCATCAAAACAGGTTTGATAACGTTATTAATTCTTAAAATATTGAATATGTTTAAATATAAGATATTGCGAAAAATGCATCAAAGAGCGACAAGTCGTCATTTATGGCAGAGTAACCTCTAAAGAGTAGGTTTCAACATAAACATCCCAAAGAAAAGTATTAATATAAAAATTTACATTATCTGGGACGCTCTATAAAGTTCTCGCAAAAATGTTCAAGTTTCATTTGATTACCTGCGTTTTATTTGACATAAAGAAAAATGGTATTACTGAGCTAATAGCTGCTCGAATACTTAGAAACGCATTTTTGATTTTTTTGCAGTGATTATCTGTAAAAGGTAATAGTATAGCTTTTAATGTATGCCGGTATTTTACCTGAAGATTATTTTCGTTTGATTGCCCGTTTCATTTATTATTATCCTTAAATGGTCTTATTAATTCTGCATTTTCGGATTTTCTCTCACCTTTCCCATTGGTAGCCACTGCCAGAATTTTCATGGGCCATAAATCGTAGAGTTTTCTTCAAAAGTTCGTTTTTAGGCACTTATAAAGTGCTTGAGTGAGCAGTATTCACTATCTGTAGAATCTTTCGCACACGGAAAGCGATCATTTCTTCTTTAGTGCTTCATTCGTCAATAATTGAAATTTTAATGTCCATTTTGGCATCTTGGCCCAAGGTTATTAGCGATAGACTGCAAGGAGATGAATCCCCTTTATAACAAATGGTAGCGCTAAGTGGTAATTAAAACTGAAAATAACTAACGGGCATCCCTTTATGGGAAATGAAACATCCTTAAGATTTAAGGGTTAATAAAAAAGGGTAGTCTTCTGTTTTTGTCTGACCTCCGTTTTTAGAGGCATTTTTGTGGCCATTAAATCTTATTCCTTCCTTGATAATAAAAACCTTATCTCCCTTTATCCGTGCGATATCTTGCGTTATTTACTTAGCTTTATGATTGTCTGATATTCTCTCAGGTTTTGGGCGTATTGAAAATATATGTGCTTCATTCCATACATCTCGAGAAATATTATGTAATATATTAATTGAGTTTTTTATTCAATTAAAGATCAAGGTAACTCTTCAAAATGCTAGTCTTATTTTCAGGAAGAAGTAGTCTACAAAAATGTCTTATCTGTGAATAATGACATACTGAAATCGATCGCCAAATTTAACTGAACCTTCAATTTGTAATTTTTTTAACTTTGTTTATAGCTTTGAATTTAATACACGCTGCTGGAAATATAAAAGTATGCTGAATTGGCTTGTCTTGTCTTCAATAATTTTTAAAATATGTATTGACATTTATTAACTGGCTTAAATGTCGTTTTATATATTCCCGAAATTATCACGTTTTCATCAATAACAGTAAACCACTGCTGGCTCAAAATGTTTCTTGGCATTTCGGTGTGATATATTTAACCCAGTCCATAAAATGCAAGAATGGGTAATATAGACCTCGTCACCCTTCTAAGAACCACTTCATCAAATTTATCTCTGAGCTTGGTTGTATGGATTCTATGGTATCTTGAGGCAGTTAGAATGGAACTGGTCCTATTTTGGGAATCTATGAAAAGTTCGCAACAGAATAAGGAAACTTAAACCATAGCTGATTTTGGCGGAATCAGTTGGCATATACTCCCTCGGTATAGAACGTTACTAATCGGGAGCTGTTAAAGTTTTACTGGTCTTTTAAAACTAATTGGCGGTCTGGATAAAATAATGCATGTAAAGTAGTGGCAGAAAGTTTTGGAATATTTTTGAGCGATACATCTCTTCTATTTTAATGATACTCTTTATCTCTTTTTACTAAGTTTCAAAAATTTTTATTGAGTTTTAGTACACTAACATTGCAAAATAGCATACGTTAATTTTGACGACCTGATGATAATTCCTCGCGGAACTGCGGCAAGTCAGAGAGTGTGTTGAATGCCTGAGAGTACCTGACTTCTGATACCTAGCGCAGATTCTCGTAACATCACACCTTTCCTCCGTAACTAGCGATTTTGCGATAGTTAGGATGTTGGGTGAGATAGCAACAAAGTTATTTTCCGAACACGTTTATTCAACCAACCGTTTTCGACACTTACCGCTTCACTATCAATGGTGCAATAACCTTGAGAGAGTTGCACTAATGATAATGACAGCATAAATTTCGAAACCAGTGGGGCACTTGTGCTATACAATGTTGTTATCCCATCATCACGGCAAAATCCCACAAATTTGAGCCTGAAACGGCTAAAAAATTACATGGGATGGTGAAAACTGTCTCAAAATCATACGTCATGAGTTCATATATTGAGTGATCTAATGACCACCACACTAACTCGTTGACGGCAGCTCGTCCGTCGCGAGAACGTTTTAAAATTTTGCGACCTCGATTGAGGCGAATTCAATTACGACCCAGAGTGATAACGCCTCACATATCTGCGGCCAGTTGGAGAATGTGTACGCTTGGAACAGTCTGAGAGCAGACAACCCGACTTCTTGAACCAAGCGTCGATTTTCGTTTCATCAGATCCGTATCCGGCCATTAGGAGATACTTAGGATGATTGGTGTGATAACAGCTTAGTAATTTTCCGTAGACGTTTATTCAACCAACCATTTTCAATACCAACTGAGTCACTGTTAAAGATGAAAAAACCTTGAGAGAGTTGTATCTTTCATAATGACACGGTAAATTTCGAAAGTAGTTTGCTACTTATGTGGAAAAATACCATATCATTACTACTCCCACCATCATGGCATAGTTCCGCAAAGATGAGCCAGAAAAAAAAGATACAGTGTCCGGCATGATGCGAGGAAATCTTTGATATTCAGCTTATTACAACAACTTGTCTGTTTCCACACTATTTTATTTATCAAGGTGCCTTGACAATAGCACAAGTTGCCGAAACCATGGTCGGTGAAAATAAAATAGTGTGGAAACAGACAAGTTGTTTTAATAAGCTGAACAGAAAAAAAAACTTAAAAATTACGCTGAATGTTTTCAATGCTGAGAACTGTCTCAATGATCAAATGAGCTACCTTTCCTTCCCGCACCTCTTGACCGCACCCTTCGACAGCAGCTCATCCGATGAGTCGCCGCGAGAACGTTTTAAAATTTTGCGACCTCGATAGTGGCGGATTCAATTACGACCCGGAGTGATAATGCCTCACGGATCTGCGGCCAGTTGGAGAACCGGGTCGCCCCACATGTAGGAGGTGTGGGTGGTGGGAATAGTGCGGTTCCGCAGGGGAGAGATCGGATGCAGATCGTGTGCAAGGAGGAGGAGGAGGAGGTTCAGGATTATACCGCCCAAGGGCGCCTCACCGAGTGTGGGAGTCCTTGTCATCAATCCCGGTCGCTGACATATCGCCAATCAACGCCAGAGTTTAGAGCGTCCGGGGCGGACCCGATGGATCCAGGTCGACCTTTCCCGTTTGCCAATCGGGTTACTTCCCCAAACGACCGCCGCTGTTGTCTCCGCAGCCGCGTCGAACCCAAGACTCTCTCTCTCCGATGCGAAAATGGATGTGACCGCCCTTGGTTGCCGACCCCATGGATGTCGCAGGGTTATAACCAGGATAGTGACGGAAAAGTATTAGCCAAAATCGATTTTTCGAGCATTCGATTTTTAATCGAAATGAAAAGCTGGACTTTTCGACGAAAACTGAAATTTGAACCAAAAGGTTCGTTTACTCGCCTTTCATTGAGGAAAGGAGACGCTCAGAGAAGTTAAAAAAGACTACGCGGTACGCATAACCAGTGTGCGAGGCTAAGATGCGTATGATGAGCATTTAACCACTCGGAATGAGTGTGTGACGTCTATTATTGGTTAAATGTTGGTCGAAATCGATTTTTAATCGAAATTAAAAGCTCGGCATTTCAACAGAAATCGAAATTTGAAATAAAATATCGATTAACTTAATCGAAGAAAATCGGCTGTAATTTTTTGAAAAAATACTGTTCGTACAAAACCTGTGTATAATTCATTAAAAAAAAAACACGCAAAATACGCATTTGAGCTGTAGAGATAATATCCCAAAAATCTACCCACAATACACGATTGAATTAAAAGTGATAATTTATTAATGCTCGCATATTTAAGTTTTGGGATCACCGCTTAGAACCATTAGGCCCCCACTTACATTTTTAAGAAAGAGCTACTGATTGAGATGTTTTCTCAATGACTGAGGGCGTGTCTTTCCAATTTTACTGGTCTGTGATGAAAGTCTTTCAATCGGGACGGATGACGTTATCATATGCCGGTAGTGACAATGCTGAGATAAAACGAAATGGCTGGAAAATCGAGTTTGTATCGAAATTCGAAGATCAAAGAATCGATTTCAACGATCATTGACTATAAAAACTCCATTTTCCATCATAATCGAAATCGATTTCCCATATCTAAACCAGGAGCAGTTCGTCGATGCTACATTTTCCTTCATGGCGCACTGCCAAACGTAGCAATTCCTACGTGGTAACCTCAACGGAAGTATGGAACTTATTATCAGTCCAATTTAGAAGCATAAAATCCTTTAACTTGTTTCAAATTCTAGTCTATGGTTTTTTTCAATTTTGGCATCACCACGATTGCTGTCATATACCAACTGGAGAAATAATGTTTGATTTTAATAACAATTATTATTATGATTTACTTATGCGGTATTATTAAAATTAACATGTGATTGCAATGGTTTTTGTAATATATTTTGGAAGAAAAGGTAGTTGCACCCTTCCACAATTATATTTTCCCAGAAAATAATAGTGGAGAAATGCAACTGCCTTTTTTTCAATATGTCACAATTCCACTCTATCACGCCTGAATCGTTAAGCTTATTTTTTATAGACTTTAATACATGGTAAGCGTGCATAATTACATATATTTACGCATCCCAAGCTGTTCATATATTTTACCCACTGATTTTCGACATCTACCACCGATCTTTTCATTTTTATTGTTGTCCTTTTTTGTTCCTACCCTTTCCATTCCCCTGCTCTGTCTTTTATTTGTATGCTTGCTCTTATGAGCCTATACCAAGAGCGATCAATAAATTGCTGCTACTAGTACTAACCCATGCAATGATCAACCCCACCCTCCGGGCCTAGTCTCCCACCCTTCCTCACTCGTTCAGCGTCCCTTGCCGTTTAAATATGTGCCCCGATAGGTCTTTAATTACCCGACCGGGGTAGGTATATATTTCTAAATTGCTGGTCCTGGCAGAATAAAATGCATCTTTGGAACAATTTTGGTGCGGAAATCAATCTTCGAATTTAGGTCGCCGGAATAAAAATACGCGGGGATATCTTTTTGAAAAGCAAAGCTTTTAATGTTTCAACACAACATTTTCTATTGATAATCATTTATCTCTGTATTCTGAAAGATTTAGTTTCTGATTGCATCACCATTGAGGATGTGGTTGCGTGAATCAATTGATAAATACATAGAGATGAATATAATTTTGTGCCTGTAAATGTTGTATTTATAGCCACAATTGAATTTTTTTTTATTTAATGTTACACTGTTTGAGAAATAGTTGGAAATGTGTTATTTGCTTATAAAAAAAGGGGGGTACATATTTGAGCGACCAAAAAATCGGTGCATAATGAAGGCAATAAAAATCTATTTGTCATTACTATGATCAGAAAGGCAAAAACAGATAAATATATTTTTTTATTTTTCTTATAAATACTTAAATCCTTTGAGTTTTATGTGGTAGCATCTAATCACTCATCTTCCTGTTGTAGGCCCTTTTTCGGTCTCATTCTTTCCAATTGAATGGGCCCCACACTGTTTTGCGATGCAAGAGGATTGGTTTCAATACCGGCCACGAGAGTCGCCAGGGTATTCATTCGAATCCTTAAATGTCAGCTGCCTAGATCCATTATTGAGTATTCAATATGAGGTCGATTCGTGCTTCAACTAGCAAAATCTTCGACTACTCTCCCGAGTCCTTTAAATGTGTTTTTGGTGGTATTTTTTTTTTTTGGTAGCACAACTGGCCTCGTTCATTGAAATTGCCAGGGTAATAAAATTTGATCGAACATAGACCAACGGGCCGAATCCAATTTACCAAATCAGGCCGCTGAAATACCACACGTAGCTCTGAACAAGAATTTTGTGCAGTGCAGTCACGTTGTAAATTGGTCAAGCATTTGAAGAATCCCATAAAAAATCTTCTCCGAGCCATTCTTGCATCTTTTTCCTAATGCTAAATATATGATGATGGATTTCCAAATGCCTCATATCAGTATAAAATATGATATCCCGATTGTATGGATTTCTATTGGTTTTCGCTATGTGGTTATTTTCCTACGGTCACACACCGAAACACAAAATGCACTGAAGGGCAATAGCAGGAGACTATTGGACCTCTGGCATGTGGCGGTGTGAGAAAATCCATGATGAGGATGAAATGTGGAAGAAGACATAGAAATGAAAACGTAAGCGATGGTTGGAAAGCACTACTTGTATTGGGATAGCGTTGGATGTTCAGACTGCCAAATCCTGCACAAATTACTGAATCGGTAATAAAATCGCAAGGCTCTTGAGGTGTGTTCGCAAAATTCGTGACGTGTGATCTAGTGCGGTAAATGGAGAGTGAAATGATGATAGAAAATTTATACTAATCAGAATTTTAAAAGTAACTAACATTTCTGTCCGTTTATTGAGTGAGGTCATCGCTCATATTTTCCGCTTTTTAGCTGATTTTGGAAGAAGATTTAAGTTTTTTGACAGCATCATAAGGTTGAGGTATTCTCTCCTCAATTGAGTTCATCGGGTATTCGTCCAAAAATGCTAAGATAATAGTTGTAGATGATAATATTATCCTCCACACTATACCATGGAATTTGATTCAGGCAACGTACGTAACAACTAGAGTCCTTTGTTGATCATGTTTTTAGTCCATAATATTCTGAAGAAAAATTTTACCAACCACCTCTCCTTCAAAATATGGGAAATTGTGACCAAAAATCTCTTTAAGAGGCTGTTATTTTTTATGAAAAATATGACTCGTATTTAAGCCAACCGTTTAGGATCTTATCTTCCTGACTTGCACAATGCGCTTTTAATCCTATACTCACGTCACTAATTTACCTTGTCCTTAAGACCCTTATTGTAAAGGTTCCCTCTGCCTAATTTTCTTTCTCATACTGTTTTTTACCCTTCCTCGAGGCAGGCTACGATCTTTTTTTTCTATCCTGCTAATTATATCTTCTCAACTTTCCTATTTACTCCAACCCCATTCCACTAATATTTTTTCAGTAATTAAAGGCTGATTAAGTTTGCTGAAGTTTGTATCTTCATTCCTTTGTGTGTCCCTTAATCTCCTAGTTCTGGAAAACTCAATCACTTTAGTTTGCTAAGGTGACTTCAAGAATGGAATCCCTGGAAAGACACTGGGATCCTTGTCTGCTCTGGTGTTCAACTAAAAGTCTTCATTTTCAGCCGGTTTATCTAATGTATCTATTACATTTAATATCCATCATTCTTTCCAAATTTGTCCTGTATTAAGCCTACTTTTCCCCTGTGATATAATTCGCTACGCAGGGTCATGTTTTTGGAATAGTTGCATCTCACCCGCATTCGAAAGGCTTCAAGTAGCGATATACAAGTGAGTATAGTGTTTCGGCATACATTTATTCAATTTGAAATGTCATTAAATTATTGACAAGTTAAACTATTTTTAAGTATTCCTTTGTTATCTTCATTTGCCCGTGCATTGTAACTCCTTATTTACTCAGGTTAACAAAGGCAAAATACCAGCACAAATCTAACTAATCAAACAATTTATAGGAATCACGCTCAAAACATGGAGCACAGCGTAGGGGTAAATATGGCATGATGATTGAAAACTGATGAAAAACATTCCTGGGAAGCATTGCACTGACATGCCACTTAATTGCCCCATCTGAAAGGCTAAGGAAAGCTAAGGGAGCTGTAAGATCTGCAGCCACCACCTTTACGAGCTATTCCCGAGTTATAATCACTCCTATTGTGCGCAGCTGCTCGCTAATATTCAACTTCATAGCGGAGATGAACTACCCCCATTTTACTCTTCAATCGAAGAAAAACTTGTTGCAGCATGGATTAAATATTATTGCAGTTTTGGTCAAATCATCTAGAAAACCTGTTAAATACTCGACTTTCCTTCGGAGGTGGATCGGACTCATAGCTAATAGCTATGATAAGCAAGAGTCACCCTTGTTGAATCATTTTCCACGTATGTAGCGCACAAAGTCATCATTTTCACGTCGAGTGACCATTAGTTGGCAGCTGCCTCTAAGTAGCTTACTAACGAATCTATGAATACGTCCGCTAGGGTTTAAATTTTCAGAGAGATTTGACGGCCCTGCAGTACAGCTCCCGTCATTTAGGTGTTTCCCGTCAACTTCATCTTGTTTTGAGTCATTGTATCCCGTAGAGATATGTCCCAGTATGGGCTGGCGTTAATGTCTCAATCTCTCCCCTTTCGGAATGGGAACATTTTGTGCATATCAGTCTCTCGCATCGCTTCCTCCGGCCCGGCCGGAATCGCGGGTATACCGCTCTGGCAAAACGGTCGAAAATCGTGCAACGGCGTGTTTATGTGTGAATGCGGGGAGGATATGTCGGTCGCTCGGTCGAGCCATAGGATCCCTCCCTCCCCCCCTCCCCAAACTTCACTGTATAACCACTCCCGCGAGATACCTCCAATCCCACCCACTCCACTTCAACCGAATCCAAAAGCCATTTAGGCGCACGCAATGACATGTTTCGATGGACATAAGTCCAAAACTGTGTCCGTCAAACCGAAACTTTGTGCGCATTCTTACTGAAAGAATGCAGTTCGCCATGGAAAATCCATTGTTTGATTTTCCATTGTGATTTTAATCCATGGTTTTACTTTACATTATCTCCTTTTGGTATTACTACTGGACGTGCTATATCTGTATGACTTGGAATTGTCCTTTTAATTAAGAAGGTAGTTGTATTCAGTCGTTTGTTAAATTTTCATAATTCATGAGAAAAATAGTTTTACATAAGAAATAATACGTAACTGCTATAAAATCATGAAAATGTATTTAAAATCGATTAAAAAAGGATTGATAAGGGAATATTTTAGTCAAAACGTAGTACATTTCATCCCACTGCTAATACGAGGATTGCCCAGGAAGTAAAGCACCACAATTATATTCTCGGCCGACAACAATGGTAAGAATGCGAGACGTCGCATATGCGTTTTATGAAGTTTCATGGGTGTTCGAGCAAAGTTTATGGCTCTTCCGACTCATAGTGTAGCTACAGGATCGTTTCAAAATGGCGTCTGTAAGTGATGCACGTTACAAGCATCGTGCCGTCATTGAATGTATCGCTGCAGAGAAAGAAACTGTAAGGAATATTCAAAAACGTTTGGGCAAATTCTATGGAGCATCTGCTGCATACAGGAATTCAGTTAGTCGTTGGGTTCAGAGGACGAGGACATCAGAAGGCGGTGCTCCAGGATTTGCAGCAGTCGGGGATATGAACAAGGATTGGTATTATCAGGGCACAGTCACCCTAGTTTCGCGGCGCAGGAGGGCTTTAGAACTGGAGGGAGATTACGAGGAAAAATAGAGTGCGCAGTTAAAATCCTTCCTTCGTGTGTTTAATTCTCATATTGTGCAATAAATAAATATGGAAGAAAAAATATGGCGCATTATTTTTGGGCAACCCTCGTATTTCAAAAAGCAACGAGGAGTGGAATAACAAAACATTCTTGATTATGCTGAAAATGGTTTAAAAAGTCATTGATTTATTTCTTTCGTGGTCATTTTCAACGTTGGCGTAAATAAATTTGCACTCATGCGTGTGACTAAGTACAAAGTTATTTGTTCCATGCAGTAATCAGGTGCACATTTCTCTTTAGTTTCTCTATCTATCGGGTTTGCATATCTCATTGGCGTGCTCCATAGTTTCACGTAAATTTAATTTTATTCGTACAAGTCCTCATTAACTCTACATATGCCAGCAATATAAAGTGAATGCTGTTTGATTTCTCCATCGATATTATCATCAATAGCAACCATTAGTTTGTTGAACAACTACAATAGTGATGCATGAGTTTTTTAGTTTCATACTGGATTGCATTTTTGAAGTTGCTTCGGGATTTACACTATGAGTTTCAAACTTCCAACGTTTCGGAGGCTGTAAATAAGTCTGCTGCCGTCTACGGGGTATAAAGCGAGATTGTTTTATTAGTTAATTCAGTTTCCTAGCCGTTCCACTTAATGTCGAATTTCGCTAGTCGTCTGTTATACTTAATTCAGTTGATGATAGGCATCCATGCACAACTCAAGATAAAACAGGTGTTGTGGTTGTTCCTCCCAACGGTATATAATAATTGCTCCAACGGATTTCAGTGTGCTGAGAGATATGAAATCCTATAGCAAAGGAAATTTCAGACGAGTATATCCATGCAGCGATTTTAACCGGCTATTGTGGGAAACGTATTCATGTAAGAATCAGAGCGGTTCGACGCGATTCCCATAACTTGTCTGTAATTGTCGACGGAAAAAACGGGTGAGTGTGCATTGCACTCTCCTTTTCAGAAGATGGTGCAAAATATTCTTCAATCCATCAACTATGTGCATAAAATATACATGTTTTAATTGGAAAATAGAAAAATGCCGAATCCGGTCATTTTGAATCAAAATTATACCTCCTGTCTCACCGTCTAAAAATACCATGTAGGGCTTTGTTTGCTCTCACGAGATTGGTAACATTTAACTACAGAATGAATAAGCTGGTAATGTTCGATATGTCAGACCTGCCGCGTAAACTGCGGTGAAATTCAGGTAAAGTACAATGTGTCATTGCCAAATATTAGTCTATTATCATACCATTAGTCACGACACAATTGCCATGCGAATCCAGGAAGCTGAGTTTTGTGCACTTACCCGGAAAGCCAGAGGCACATGGTTCGATTACCGATCCAAAGGAATTTTTTCATCGTGTTTTAAGTGCATAAGACTGTTTTTAATATTTTGATCCGTCTTTCGGAAATAGAATGCACAAATTCCTTCTCCATTGTTGAGAGTGCATTCGAAAAATAACAAAATGCTGACCTTTGAGTCTCGACTCTAGATCACCGTCACAGGCCATTCGCCCCACTGCGCGGCGTTATATCGAATCGATATACAGCGGGAGAATATTCGTGGAGGGAGACAGTGTGGGCGGAAGGCTTGGAATGCGGCAATTGGCATCTCTCGGCCGTTTTAACGGCTCGTGGTCGGGAAAATGGGGGGTCGGGAGGGCCGGGCGGTATCCAAGAGTGTCGCGGGGAAAAACAGAGCCGTTTTGCGGTTCGTGAATGGATGAAACGGCGGTCGGGAGTGACTAACACGTCGTCCGGTAAGCAAGGGCGTCTGGCACAGGGTGTCTACCCAATGGGTAAAATATTCTCAAAATGTTAAGAGGACCAAAATTCCTTTTGCAACTCACCTGTGAAATTAAGTATGAAAAATGTTCCCAAAAACCATTATTTTAGCCCTTTAATGATGATTAAACTGTTTTTCAATACTAATGGTAGTTTTAATATTTTGGGCCATAATTCCTACCATTTGACGATGATAGAAGCTACCTAGCTTTGAAATTTGCGGAACTTTCCTGACGGATATATTATTTCTTATGTTCGTACTGATAATTAGTTATCACCAGTGATTATTTTAGGACTTCTGTTGTGGACTAAAGCAGTATTAATTATGTAATACATCAAACTGTGACTGTTTTATATAGGAAAGCACGAAAGGAGACTTAATGTACAAATTATGGAATATAAAAATTCATTGACTAATGTAGATTGTAAAAATTGAATATTTTTAATGTTTACATAACACTTTGATGATGCTCATTTTTATAATTTTAATGTTAAGGTGTTTAAATTTCGGGAATAAAGGGTCAAAATTGTTAGATGATATGAATTAGAGTGAAATGAAATGTAATTTTTTTTTAAGGACGAAAATATGACAGTCTGCATAAGGAGAAGATGGTGAATAAAGTTTTTCCCATGAATTCACCTCTGTAAGACTATGCTCCTCCCGATTAGTTTTCAAGAGACCTAGAGCAGAATAAGCTCTTATAAAAAATTTTTTTTTAAAAACCAGCCTTTATATTTAGATTACAGGGGATGAGCAACGTTTATATATGACACAAAGCAAAAAAACTCAGTGACCCCGAAAAACCAAAAGTGACGTATTAAAAAAGTCACTATATTTATTAAATTTTCAGTGAATGGTAAGCCCCCTATGTTTCAAAATGCCACCCCTATGCTTTTAAATGCCTACCCCTATGTTAAAAATGCCACCCCCCTATGTTAAAAATGCCACCCCGTACGTTTTATGTAACGGTAAAACAATATTCAAACATTTACGAAACCTTAGTGGTCGCAAAACACGAAAATCGACCATTTGGAACTTCTTAGATCAAAAACATGTTTTGGGGGGCTATAGGTTGACTGGGGGGTGGTTAAAGGGGGGTTGGAGAGAAAAAGTTATATTTTCATGTATTGTCATCGGAAATGAAGAAGTGTGCAAAATTCCAGCGTTTTTGCTTCACAGGAAGTGAGTCAAATTTCAGTTACAAGATTTGTACCAGACAAACAGACAAACAGACAGGTTGGTGAGTTGATATAAAGGCTGGAAAATTTTCAGAACTTACCAGCAGGATATATTATTTCCTCTACTCGTAATAATAAATACTTTTACCGTGAGTTTTAAAAAATATGTTCACCTAATTAACTGAGAGATTGACTGATGATGTTGGGTGATTACCAATTTATCGATTTGATCATGTTTCTTCTGCACAACATTTTCACTTATATGTTCCTACGTTGGACTCATTCAGTTATTCGCGAGAATAAAGTGTCGATTTTGTCGATTTTTTGCTGTCCATGGCACAGAGAGGTATTCGTATTATAAAATTATATGAGTAAAATGGTTGAAAGTAAGAAAATATTTTATGCGTAATGAACGACAAAAATTTGGTGAGAAAAAATCTGGACGACCAAATACTTCTGAAATGTCACCAAAGTAAAAAAAAAACTTACGCATTCGGTGGAACCGGACTCTGGCTGGAAAACGGTCGAATAAAATTATGCTGTAAAGTATGATGTTGAAGTACACCTTTCATTGGTGAAAATACTTTTTATCTTTTTTTGATAGATACTTAGAGCGTTATTCCCAAACCTTCGTCTGTAATTTATCGTTAGGATGGGTAGTATTAACCATTTTTATGTTCCAGGAATGTCAATGGTGACGACACTTACGCTGTGTGAACCGAGGTATATTTTCTGATTTTATCCAAACGTCGCCCTCGCGAAACAATTTTTGAAAATTATAAGCTAACAGTGCTGTCACGATGACGAAGCAGCTGGTGCGTAAAAACCAAAAGAATAATTAATGACGACAAGGCGTGGTGACATTCAAAAATTGTCGGATCGTATTAATCCTTTCGCACAGCTGGTGTAGCTGAGAGTTTCAACATCGGTCGCTGTGATGCAATCAAATTTAGGTGAGATGACGAAAAAATAAGAGAGAATCGAGGAAAGTTCGTGAGATACATAGAAGGAATGAAAAGTACTTGGGGAGATTCCTGAATATGGAACTCACGGGTTAGAAAAAAAATATGGGGAACACACTAGGGCATACAAAATTATAATTTCGTTGAAAAAATGTCGTTGGTAATAAAGTTTTGTGTACCCTCCATGGTCGGTAGACAAACACATTTTTGTTTAGCTCCTCCGGGCAATATGTACGTAGAGGTATATCGTACTCCCAGCAGCTGTATCAGCATCTGGTTTATTGAGATACAATCATCTGCCTCAAGCTAGGAACCTTCCGCCTACAAGCTAGATCTACCACTTAGATGCGGCTGTGGACGCTTCACTAGCATTCCAATGCATGAAATAATGCTCGGAGGAAATTCCCTATCCGTCTTTTGACTCGCGCTCAGAAGCTAGCAGTCGATAATATCCGCATGGGAGGCAATAAAGTGCTCTCCTTATCAACGCAAACTGAGTCGTAAAAACACTAATATTTAGCTTAATTAAAAGTGCTTGTATATCTCCACACTTATTTACTTTATTTTACCTACCCAGGTTGCAGCACATAATCCTATTTTTAAGTTAAAAATGGCATTATGTGCCGATTACTGGGTCGGTTGAAATAAATAAGTACAGAAATAGACAAACACTTTTCGCTATTTTAGCTATCAAAAATTTCCTCCAAAAAGCGCGGGATACTGTATCTTTTATCTTAAAGCACTTATATTGTAAAACTACATAGTGGGAAAGAAAGAAGCTTCAACCATTGTATGGCTTCAAAGATTTGTTCAGGAAAATGTCGACATTATTTATCATAAACGTCTCTGGATACTCCTGAAGATGCTCGAATTTCAGATCCGAAATTAGGCTATAGAAGGCACGTTCACTTATTAGTGGCATACGAGCTTGCAGAATTAATTACATAGCTGAATCGAATCGTGTAAGATAAGAAATAATGCAGAAAAAATACCTCGAGAAACCTGAGGATGGCTGTGACGAATAATGAGTAGGTCCAAGCAGGGTGATGATGGGAATAACGTGGAACTTCAAGAAAAAGTGAATTACTGACACTTTTTAAAATGACTACCATAAGGAAATTGGAAGAATCAAATGGAAGAGGATGAAGAATGCATACCAAGGTAAATGAAATATTGATGGATTGGAGCAGACGCAATACGCACCGAGTAGAATTTGGTTTCTAGTTTATATGACATGCGTCAAAGGAATTTCAACCGCAAAGAGTTTGAAGCCGTCGAACCGTTGAATTTAGAATGATAATTAGTTGTTATTCCCTTGGTACCACATTCTCGTGGTTGACCCATGGCCTACATTTAAAGCGAATTGCCTTTTTACTCTCTAAAAAGTTTTACATTTGCCATCGCTAAAATATCTGAACTTATACCAGAAAATTTCAATTTTGAATTACTTCTTCAGTTATTCATCCGGAATGTTTGTTTGGATGGGTAAAAATGAAGTTCTTAGCCCTATATGGAAGGAAAGGAGGTTGCTTCCTCGGGGCATTCTTACGCTTCGGGGTTTTGTCAGAATGCATGACCCGGGATTTGAATCCGGGACTCATCGGACTGCATCCCAAAACTAACCCCAATGAGCCGCAAAGTCAAATAGCCTATATTTAAACAATGTTTTGCTCAATCGCCTAACTTATAGAATGATCATCCAATTATCCTTGCTGCACTTTTCTAATACCATTTGACATCAGCGCTACTACGGTTTCCTGGATGAATATCTATTATTCATACCTTTAATTATCTTTTACTTATGTGCGAAAAATCCATAGAGAAAAAAATCATTCGCCTTGACCAAGATACGACCCCGGATCCCCCGATTTCCGGTCGAGTGCTTTAGCCAGTTAAGCTACCGAGGCGTCATTCCTCCCTGTGGATATTTGATTGATTAATGATGATTACTGATTTTTTCTCTGTGTACTTTTCGTACAATTGTGCATTGCGGGTGACTCCCGTAAAAGTTATCACCGTGGCTAGTCCCGTTATATTTTAAATTATCTATTACTCATATTTTTTTAAAGAAGCGGTATAAGTAGTATATTCATCCAAGAAACCTTAAAATTGACTACCACTTAGTTGAACATGTGATAGCGAATTACAGCACCACTCTTAATTTTGGAATAAGGAAAAAAATTGGAGTGACAAATTCAATCGAATATGGTCGTAAAATTTTAGAACCTTTAATAATTGAACACTAAAATTTCACCCAAACTCAGCAGTACGGTTCTTTTCCTTTTAAATGCCTTCGTGCAACTAAGTGCATCTGACCACAGCACGTTACGCGCACTTACTGAATGCTTCGGAAGCGAAAATAGAAGCCACCCTATTTTTTTCGGACAGAGCAAAACCTTGATGGATACGCTTTGATTCGTTCATTCGACCGTTACTTCTTTTAAATATTTTTTTCCAAATTCCGGCTTTTGTGTCATTTCGCGAGCGGACGCGGAAAAAATTAATGGTGCCAGTTGTTGTTACTCTTGCATCCGGATGCTTCCATGCGCGTCATTTACTTGTGGCAGGTTTCCTGTTCCGTACCGAAATGAGCGAATTCGGAAGTGAGACGGGAGGTTTTGAGAGATTTAAGAAAAAAACAGCGAGAGCCCATTCCGAACCGAGCAAGGCCGAGTATAAATGGTAACCGCTATCGCGCTATCCGCACCTTCCTCATACATACCTTTCCTCTCGATCTCTCACGAAGATGAGTTTTCCCGCGGCCCAGAATTCCTTATTTGGCCTCTTTCTCGCCTTAAGCCTTCCAGCGGGTAAAGCTGTTTTGCTAGATCCAATTCTCGGCCGGCACCCAGTCTAATATGTGCGCTGGGAATCAGTCGTATTCGGAAATTGAGTTTGTGATTTCATTCATGTGATTTCGTTCATTTAGTAATCATATTTCTTATGCATTGTTACATACATTCCAATGCTTCAAAAATTAAAACTGACGTGACTATTAAATGCATCAGTAATGGACAGGCGGATGCCCATCTGATCTCTGTCACCATATTTTCCCCTGAAATCCAACAAAAAACTTTTTATCTATTAATCCTCACAATAATCAGAGAAATATTAATTTCCGCTCGTTAGCCATTCAAAATGTTTATTCCATCACCAGGTAATCATTTTTGGGGATAAGTTGAGTGAATTCCGTTATAAGCCAACAAAAAACAGTAACGTCCTAACTAGGTTTGTACACCAGAAAAATTACCTAGGACTCCAAAATTTCTCTCTTTAGCGCAGGAATACAAAAACAGTGGTTATTTTACTGTGACTAAATTTAATCAAATGAAATGGTATAAAATGTGGATTTACGATATAAAAATTATAATGGTGATATCAATTATGATATAAAGGTGGAATAAATATTCCTTTTTCCATATGTGCTGCTATAACTATCTTCGCCGTGAAATTTTATGGTTAATTCAATCATATACCATCCTACAGATATTCTTTATCCAAAGGTTTATCAGATATTTATTCTTTGAAAATGTCTTACATGTAGCGACGTGATGGTATATATTTATTGTATGCATTCGATTAATGTTTTATACGTATATATGTCTGTTTAAAATTAAGGTTTTCTTATGATGGTTTATTGGTTAACTATAATTTTCATTTCTTTATTATAATGGCCATTCAGAGTGTTACATGTCATCAACTTATACCATATTGAATCGTTCGTCATATTTCACGGAATGACTATCATAATTGATTTATGGCCACTGCATACGTGCACGAAGAATATAAAACCGGAGCTGACGTCTGATAGCCTTAGGGAGATTTCTCTTGAAATGCAGTAGTGGAAAAAGAACCAATATTCTCAAGTGATGTTTAATTTAAGTTCCTGTCATGTAGTTTTCATTAAAACAATTTTCCAGACCGCGTGCCTGAGTCATGTGATATGGTGATGGAACTTATTGCCATAAATTAGGCTAAATATTGTGTCGCTTGAGGTGAATTTCTTTTACGACCAGCAATAATACCGTAATCCAATGCCTTTTAGGAGACTTTATAGTAGTACCATATAGGGGACAGGATTGACAGGAAAAGGTTAGTAATTAGATAAATCAGAACAGAGATTTTAAAAATTAGAATACGTGCATATTGATTGGGAAATAATATAGCAGAGAGTAATTTTCATTTATTCATCTCTCTTATGGGTTGAACCTCTATCCACTTTTTGAATGGGCTAATTCTTTTTAGGAAAATTTCCTGGAAAAACTTTTTTATCGCAGTTGCGATTACAGGAATATTATATGTTAAACTGGCATGAAAAATGTGTCTTAGTTACAACCCTCATCACTCAATTATATTAATATTTTCTCCTAGCAATCTTATTAACTATATTTATTTATTTATATCATAAAAAATGACTGGAGTACTATGAAACGAATGCTGCGACCGCTCTCAAAGGTAGAAAGAAAACTGTTCTGCGATGTGAATGTAACAGATACCCAAAGCATGACATCCTAATCCTTGAAATTGCAGTCGGAGGATGAGGATATTTTTTGACAGCTTTAATTACTAGCGGGTGGAAAAGAAGGTGGATGATTAACTATGTGCATTTTTTGAACAATGGCCTGTCAAAAATTTTCTATTAAACGAAGATAATTCTGAATACTTTTTACTATTATCAATTTTTATATTACTTTTTCAGCGTTTATGCTTTCTGGATGTGACAATTTATTTTTACTTGGAATGTAACAAGTGTCTTAGAAAAAATTGGCTATTCGGTTAAACAAATTCCCTTTTTTTCGGAGAAGAATGATTGGAGAATATGGGTAGAAATATTATTACTTTACTTAGTTTTACTGCTCGTGGACAGGGATTACCAAAATTTGAGCATGTAACCTCATTTAATAATTGGAATTGTGGACCAAAAATTGAAAATTTTCAGGAATTCATATATAGCACTCAAAATAAATTTAGTGCATTACATAATTGGAAAAGTAAATTTTGAAAGAATGTTCCTCAAAAATTGACTTAATTGATGAGCTGTCATTCACAATGATGTGATCGATTAGAAGTAATGCTCACAATTCAGGTTTCGTAATATTTCTGTGATGCAAAAGAGCACCATATTATTATAATAATTTTAAATATTCATGATACACGTAATACATTAAATGAAAATAAAAAAGACTTGGAATTGGACACGCTTTGAGACTTTTGCCTCGCTTTAGTGTTGAGGACTCACTCATTAACAAATACTCCCGAATTTTAATTTTGATTTGGCCTGTCCTGCATACATATTTTCATATTTTTTCGCCAAACGCTGGAGTTCAAAGACAAAAAAAATCCTAATAATCAAGATAAATCAAACCCTTCATGTAACCTTCGTGGCATAGGTTGCCATGGCATCTATTGGGAGTGTGGGGGGATGTTAGTCTGCTCGTATGACGTAATGCGTAATTATGTTCCAATGCGGGACGATTGGCATCATGAGGTTAACTCCCGAGTTAACTGCCGCTGGCTGGAGACGCTTCTCGCGAAGGTCTCCAGCTTCGATAATTTCGCCTACTCCTCAGCGCGAGTGTCACCCCGGAAGCGTCAGTCAATCAGCAAGGCAGGTAGTTAGCCAGCGAGGAGGTGTATCGGCCCATCCGAGGACGAGCGAGGATCATGCATGGGAGGAGTTCAAGGACTCGCCGATGCGGGGATTAACAGGCAGCGTCAGCGAGGGGAATGGCGATGGAAGTCGGAGGCCTCTCCAGGCGCGGCTACATTCATGACATTGAGGAGCCTCGACGTGTCTTCGGGGGGACGGATTGACTGCAAATTGCGCCGCTGCCATTGGTGCTATCCTGATCCTTATCAGTTAATCCTCTGTGGGGTCCTCATCCGAGGGTGAATATATTGAAATGTCAGGGATGGAATTGTTCACTCAGAACCGAAATCGCAATGCAAAAGGATATTTCTATTAGTGGAAGGGTAAGATAAGTTACGACGATGACACAAATTGATCACAAGACAAGGAAGAAATCGATGTATAATAAGGGGAAAAGAAATTTGATACTAATATAGATGATGTTTCAAAATGAATGGCGGTTATTGAAATGAAATATAGTTGAACTTTTCCCAAATAATTTAATTCTTACGATGTGGACAAGACCAACACATGATGGCTATGTGAGCCGAAACGAGTATATCGCATTAATTTATTATGGAAAATTTCATCTACCTTTCATTTCAATATGTCGAACTTCCACTTTATCACGCATGAGTCAGTTTAACTTATTAATAGCAGAGTTTTAACGCTTTACAATATTTATTACACTTAGCTTACACCTACAATTGATACATCAAATGAAGAGCAACTCAAACAGTTTTCTTTGTCTTGAACAATTCGCATATGCACGCAATGTTTCCGCAGCCATCCGCTAGATAGAGCTATTAGCAAAAATGGCGACTGAATAGAAACTTTTTGATTTTTACAATTTAAGAGGATTCTGTAGCCACTGCGAAATGTGCATTCCTTAGTAAGTTCCTTTGTGATCCTCCAGATTATAATAATATCCGTACCTTCACCACCTGCTGACCTTACCGAATTTAGCAATAGGATTTAGGTGTTAAGGGAGGAGTGTTAGCCAATCGGGGGTTGGGGAGGGAGACGATAGTATTTATTGATAGAATGAAAGGGAGTAAGCCTTGTTGTGGGTTTTATTCGGAAGTCCAAGTTGAGAGGAGAGAAAACTCAGGTAATTCTCAAAATGCTCCCTGTATGTATAGCCATCTTAACCGTTAGAATATTTTCACCATCATAAGTCATCAATCCTATAATAAATTTGACGCTGTTCTCCATTCCTCTTCGACATCGGCCAGCCCTTCCATAGCATCGTATTTCTCCTCTTTTACATCCTTTATGACGTGTCCTATATAACTCATTCGGGGCCGTCCCTTGCCCTTCTTCTCTTCCACTTATCCTTCTATGATTGCTTTCATCAGGCCACCATGCTTCATAATATTGTTAACTAGGTTGTCCCGTCTTCTCCTTGACGTTTCTAGATGACTTCTCTTTTCTCCCACTCTACTCATCACTTTCTCAGTACTAACTCGGTCGATTCATTTTATCTTCATCATTCTTCAGTAAGACCACATTTCGACTGTTTCCACTCTTGACTTCTCAGCTGTTATCAACGTCCAAGCCTCGCTCTTATAGAGAAACATACACCATATGTAGCATCTGATGATATGTATCCTTACTTCTATACCTGTATTCTAAGCTGTAAGAATATTCTTCTTTTTGTAGAAAGCCCTCTTCGCCTGCGCCATTCTACTGTCTGTTTCTTTCCTGCTTCGTCCGTCACGTTCGTAACGCGGCTTCTTATGCACAAAACTTTTTCACCTCTTTAGGCTTTTGTATACCTAGTTTAATGTTTGTCCTTAGAATATTTTAAAATTAATATATTACATATTGTTATTGTCTATATTAAATTGCCTATTCATCAATTTCAATCCAAGAAATTATATTGAATTCTGAATTTCCTATTTATGGTGTTCGCGCCGATCAAAAACTTTTTCAGGTACTGTCCACCATATTTTTCATTTCTCGTATAGAATAAAGCGGAAATATTCGTTATTTTTAATATTAAATTTGTTATACATACATCTATTTTCGGTTGAACACGTTACCTCTCTCTCTCCCTTTCATGTAATTTGTTCCTTTACTTTGTTTTGGAGATATCACTATGAATCATTGTAAAACATCAAATTTAAGCAATATAAAGCAGTTTACGAATGAAAGGAGAAATAACTATTGAAAGCGACGGGAGCTTAAAGATATTTGTTGCCGTCTCTCGTTCCTATTTTTCCTGATCATCTTACGCTTCACTTTTATCCTTGTCATCGTAGTGACTGATTGGTCGAAAGAGGATACCGTCCAACATCTATTTGGCTCTTTCAGACCATTGTTGTCGGAGTAAACCTCCTAATCGATCATTCCCTTACGCCCGGAAGAGAGGGGGTGCGATTCGACCCCCTTTCTTGTTGACGGCTTCTCAAATGGATTTTCAGCCCGTTAGTTGTTGCATTTCTTTCTGCAACACTTGAGGTACTCGTTGAAAGAAAATTGAATAATTTTCCTATTGATGAGTAATGTGTAATACTTGAATGATCAGGGAAAGAAAAATTCGTCACATGTTGTATGTCGTATTTGATTTTTGTATTATTTTTGTGGTACCTGATTTTTCTCAGTTTCATTATAAATAAAACTATATATAGCTTTCTGCATTTTTTTAATATATATCATGATAAAGATAAAGCAGTTTATTTTTTCCACAGAGTTTACGTGTTATTTAGCTGGAACGGTTAAGATATGTGGTCAGAGTCACCCTATTTAACATCGTTACTTCTGCGTCATATGTCACAGTCTATCTTATGATCACTTCTAATTTCAAATATAAAAGCAAATAATCACTTTATCTTTCTTTTTGTGCACGAGACATACGATCCCCATGGCACATCCTCTTACTTTCATCCTTTTAAAATTAGACCATGCCGTTTGAAGTCATTAACTCGCCCTATTTGCAGTTCCCCCGTAACTCTGTTCTCTCTGGAGACCTTGTTGTTACGCATTTCCTACATGGCTTTCTGGCATTAAGAAATATTGTATTTATAAATCCAGCTTTTGCGTGGTGGGTATCATCAATTTGACCAAACTTCTAGGTCAGTCGCTCCTGGGTGAAGGATGATAAAGACAGTTTATTCCAAATTAAACTTCAGAAGCCACGATTGATCTTGATCATAGTACTTCTCAATGAATTCCTTTCTATTTTTGCATGTAAATACCTCTGTTGCCTTTTTGTTATTGCCTTTTTGTGCAACAAAAAAGTTTAAATTTACTCGTTTTGCGTGGCATACTTTTCTCATTACTTTTACGTGAAAACATTCCTTTGACTTTTTATGATAACAGGAAGTAAATATTACGAATATAGCAGTCAGAAGAGAAGTTTGAGACGATAGGAATTCCTACCTAGCGGCTATTTTGACGTTTTTCATGGCTCCCTAGGCGACTCCATATTGTTTTCCGAGATTTTTATCTCATCTCAGTTTTGTTTAGTCGGAGAAGATCACGGTTTACCGTATTTTTAGCTCTTAGGTGTTCTTCAATCCTTTTACCTGAAAGGCTAGATCAGCTAATGGTTTTAACAGCATCCATAGGGATCTTATTTTTCCGTTGATTTAGTTAAGTTAAAATTAGACCATGCCGTTTGAAGTCATTAACTCGCCCTATTTGCAGTTCCCCCGTAACTCTGTTCTCTCTGGAGACCTTGTTGTTACGCATTTCCTACATGGCTTTCTGGCATTCGAAAGCGTTGAGTCTTCTATATTTTCTTCCCCATCTTCAATCCTTCAGATTTTAAAAATAATATTTGTGATTGGTCTCCCATATTTAGTTAATACTACTCGTGTGTCTTTTTAATAGGTATAGTATACTATATAGGTATACTTTAAAATTCTGAGATAAATTTATTTTAGGCGTATGATGTTTTACATTATTTTACTACTCGACAGCGATATATGTATCAGTTCAGTTATTTTTTTTTTGGAAAAATGCACTAATCTGGTTATTTACTCCAGAGAATGAGAAAACGGTGACTTTGTGCTATAAGTTGCACTCTTATATATTGGATGAGCGCTGATACGGTTTTCGGTTTTCTTATCCACGAAAAATAGGTGATATTAAAAAAATAAGTTAACCTGCATCACGAATATACATGGAAATTATTAAAAATAATCACTATAGCTAGATTGGTATCCCATTTAAAGTGAACATTTTGTGCCAATATTCATCAATATTGACGGCTTTTTACTTAAAATGACCACTTTATTGTTTTAAACTACCAAACTTGCAGCAAACATTCTGTCAACTGGTTAGAATGAAATTGCCGGTCTAAAATTGATTTAGTTTGCTAATTTTTTCTGGCCATTAAATTTTTATCCAAGGAAAAAATGTGCTAAACGTGGCACCCCGGTGGGCACCAACCATTCACCCGTTATTCTGGTGGCCAGCCCTCTCACTCTCTCGTTGCTCGTCGCACCATCGAGGGGTCACACACGTTTGCAGTGGTTGGCACGATCCGAGGGCGATCCCAGTTGGCACGGATCCAGGCACGCAAAGTAATTAGCTCAGTCGACTCCGGAGTGTGAGGGGAGGGCTGGGAAAGCGAAATATGCCATATGCCCGGACGTCATATTCCCTTGCAACGCGCCGCCGCCGCGTCGTTCCAATGGGAACAGGAGAAATGTCTGAATTCAGTTCCGGGAATCAGGGATGATTCTAGTTTTTCCCCCACACTCGTTTTACCCGCCGCCATATTTATGGTCTTTGGCACGGAATGCGTTTTTCGAGTGGCACCTCGACCATCGGCTTCTGGCATTTGGTGACGTGACCAATGGGAGTATCACTCTTGGTGCTGAAACAAGCGGCCCGTGGAGGATATGGACGCATTTCTGGAAGCCATTTGAAAACCGAGTTTTCACACTAAGGAAACATGTTTTAAACGAGTATCTATTTGAGCGCTCTCGCCGAATATTGGATGAAATTGTAAAATATTTCCTGAACTCAATGTCTCAACTCCTCAATGTCTTTGAAATGTTTTTACCTATAATACCTAAAAATACTGAGAAGTGTCCTAAATTAGGGGATAAGTGTACAAATATTCACAATAAACAGATTGTTATCCCAATGAGGTAGAAGTGCCAATATCCATCATCATTGACGACGTTTTACCTAAAAAATAATCATTTCATTGTTTTAAATCGCTGAACTTGCAGCAAATGTTCTACAAATTTATAATTTACGAAAGAAAAATATTCAATACTTAAAGATGCAGCCCATGTATTATTTAGGGTTGATAAAAAATTAGTAAGAGAATGGTAATAGGCTTCCATTGCTTCAGGATACTTGTGGTCTCAGCCACTGCCACTTTTTGCTTCGAAACTTTATTCAAAATTGTGATGCTTTTATCTGTGCCTTTCGACTGAGTTCGGTTATAGTGCTAGTTAACATGCCTTTCTCCTCCCTTACAATCCGTAATCCTCGTATATTTGATACTTCCGGTTTTACGAATACTGCTCCTCCAGTTAAGGTAGTTGTGGATGGAATGATTTATTCACAAATCACCCCGGACAGCTCCGTTGATACAATACCAATCTTCTGTCATGACTCTGCAGACTTAAGACAATGAAAAATAAGTATAACTAACTTTGTTTTTCCCCGTATAATTAATGCAACACTTTACTTGGGGAGGTAGAGTTGGGAAGAAAGGAGTTGGGTTATAGACGCTTTGGAGGTGGCGTTGGTGGGGAGGGGTTATTGTGTATAGTGAGAAACATGTCAATCAGGTTGGGATATTTTAGGAAGGGTAGGACACGCAACGGTTGAGTTTGAATTCTGGAAAACAAAACCGTGGTCCCTCCGATTCCACCTCGCACAATGCTACGCTCGTTTTAGTGACTATAAATTCGATATCTTCCACTACCAATGTACTTGATGATGAGGATCCTCTCCTAAACCTATGTCGCTGTGAAATTTTGTAATTTATAGATATGGAGAAACAAATTTATTCTTATTTTTCAATGCGATTAGTTAAGTCCGATTTCAATGAAGTAGAATAAAAACAGAAAACAGTGTGATCTCGGTAACCCGACAAATATGCACGGGTAGCATTGCCGGATCATTAGAAACACGGAAGAAACAAGAAAAAATCCCAAAAAATTAAACAAATAGAGGTACAATTTTTCAATTAAAGACATAACGTGACGAAAGAAAAATATTTTTTGACTGAGTACGGCTGTTGGGTTATACTTTAATTCAGAAATATCTATATATTTTTTTCTTCTGTCAAATAAATTTTCGGGAAACGCTGCTAGGGTGTGAGTCAAGGTAGATAAACAAATTAATTATAACGGTTATGACCGATAAAGGCAGAATAAACCCTGGATACCACTGTGACTCTGCAAAGAACACCTACGTACTTAATTATAAAACAAATACTCACTAGGTATTGAAAATCTTTGATTTGAAACTTACGAAATATTATTAGGCGTAGTCGGCCGGCAGCCCTGCACGCCGGATTACTGAGCGTGTCGGATCATCTCATCACATGAGATTGTACTGTATTCCAATACCATAAGTAAATTTCATTAAGTTCCAAAAAGGATCGTATAAAAAAAACGGAATGGTTGCATTCAAGAGTTCTCGAGTTTCTAACATTCGTCCAATATTTCCAATAAGTGTGTTTCCAATTTCCATGAAAATGAATTATACTTCGTTTCCCGCAGCAACCCTCTTGAAAGGGGTGAACCGTGGAATCCGCGGGAGGAGGCGACCGCAGTGTAAGCGAAGGGTCATTCCTCCTCTTTTTCCCCTCACACACTTTCCTGCTGCCCGACCCGGAACTCCGGGTGAGTTGGAAACACGCTACCGCCTACCGCGCCGCATCATCCCAGTCCCCCCATACCGCACCCCGGATCACACAGACGTAGCCAGCAACACACTAATAAGGGCGACACATCAGCCAGTCGGAGGGAAGGAAGCCTCACAAGGAACACACCAGCACCCTCCGACGGATGCTTTGCGAACTATTTCGCCGTGAGATGGAGCGTATCTCCGAACTCGGGGACTACTTCACCCTTCGCCGCCAGATGACTCTGATTCTCGCCCCTCATTCCCCACCCCTGTCGTAAAACTTTCCCATAGCGTTTCTTCCGATGTTTGGAAAACATCAAGTGGATGAAATTGTACAGATTTTATAAAAACTTTTGCGTGAACTAAACAATTTGTTATAAAAGTGAAATATAATAAATATGTGTGTGTTCCACTCAAGGCAATTTAAAATACCTACGCAAGTTTTACCCACATGGTGTACACTAAACACCCTCGGCGACGGCGGGATTAATTTCTCGACTGTAAATCCTGGGTCACGGATTCGAATCCCGCCAGGGTGTTTTCCCTAATCCAGTGATCGGGAGTGTCCGCATGTCGTGGAAGAATTTTTGGGATTTCCACGACACAATACACCCGGAAAAGCCTTCGATTATGTGCATTTCGTTCGACTTAATTGTAAGAAAGGACTGTCAGTTCCTAAATTCCCTTGAGAAATAAAGACGAGGCTACTATTTATTATTACAATTTTGGCCTTAGAAATGGTCAGGTGTAAGATGCGTAAGGAGTAGTTGAACCTCTGGTTGGTACTAAATTGCACTTAATATAACATACCAAGCGTTTCTTTTTACATTTTACGTGACAATGTAGTTTCACCGATTAAAGCCTGAGTCGATTCGGTTAACTTTCTCATTTTCCAAATCTAATCACTCCGGACTGCTTCGTTAATACCAATCTACTGTCATGACTCTGCCACTTTGCAACTAAGATATTGAAAAGTAATGGCATCTTAATTCGCCTTACGACCTAATTTTCACACCAAACTTTACTTGGGGAAGGTGGAATCGGGAAGCAATGAGTTGGGTTTACATTTTGGTCCACAAGAAAACTATTTCAATGTAACACCCAACTGTTTAGTATGTCAGAGTGCCCATCATAAGCATCCGATTTTTAATCTCTTATCCGCGGCAAGGAAAATAAGATTTCCCACTTTCGGCCATCGTGGTATTAATGGCAAGTGGGCTGCATAGCTTCAGGATAGCACCAGTATATCAGCCATTCCCTGATTTTGCTGGAAAGATCTCACTTAGTAACCTGAACACGATGCAAGTTTTCAATAATATGTCATTTTTGCAGGTAAACTCAGTTTCAAATTTTCAGTGGATCACTATATGCAAATATAAAAGTTTATATTGACATAAAATTTTATATAAATAAAAATGAGCGTAGAAAATTAGCCATTCATAAAGGAATTTGCTCCCTATGTTAGTTCGAATTTCACATGCTAATGGAAACTATAAAAGAATTCAGGGGAGATCATTTGGAGTCAACGAACAAGTTGGGAGAGGGCAGTAGAAGGATGTAAGATCGTATCTTTTCAAGATTTGGGGGAGGGGGGTTCAACAACTACCCCCCCTCCCCGATTTGCTGCGGCCTTGGATGCACGCCAAAGGCATAATTTCGTCTGTGTTATTGTAGAACCAGATCAAGAAGGATACGGGAGGAAGAGTCACTGGGAGGACTATAGAACTAACTTGGGATAAGGAAAAATGGAGGTCTGCGGTATATGACTCTTACTATTGCAGTGCTATGTATGTATTTATTGTAGAACAGATGTTCAGGAAATTGATCTCTTTCTCTCTCTCTCTCACTCGCACACACCATGGGATAATCCATTTTCCATTTTCATGAATTTGCAAAATATCTAAACTACACGTCTAATGCTTTTTATCTACTTGGCTATTTGTGCGTCTTCAATATTCGATGGGTTGTGTGTTAGGAAGTTAGTAATTACCATGGTGAGTGTCAGAGTATACTCTTGGTCTGGCAAATATGAATTCAAAATGATATTGTATGTTTCTAAATGATATATTATGTTTAATACTTTATGACCTTCAGTATCAAGAATTTCGTTTTACGTCTTGGCCAGAAATTGATCACATTAATTATTCAAACATAATATGCATTTTCTTTGATGTCTGGAATACTTTCCTTTTATGTTAGAAATTAATAAAATCACTTGCAAAGGGGGTCAATCCTTTTTTTTTTAATCACACCCATGCAACTTGAATTCCTTCACCTATCGCAGCTACCTGTGCATTTAGGTTTAAAGCATAATAAAAGAAAATATTAAATATAATTTATTCTAATTATATATTCCTTTTTACCTGCATTCCCTTTGTCTACCTATTCAATCCCATAGAAATTCGAATTTACTTTAAATAATACGGTATCATCGTTGAATCCATCGAATAGAAATATAATTTGATAAAATATTCTTCTGGCAGAAGGAAGTAGTACGATCAGTTGTGAGTATTTTGTAGAAACGAATCAAAGTATTCTCATGCATTTTAAATGACTATGATTTTTCTTAAGTTTACAAATTCTGAAAAAAATTTATTTATACATCTTACTGAACTGTTTAATATTCCATCCATCAGGTACCGTAATATTTGGCAACTTTTATTCTCTACCAAATAAATTTCATCCAAACTCAATCAAAAAATAAGCTTCCCATTTGCCTAATAATGCCAATGAAAACAACCCAGTCCAACTCAATGACTTGCTGCCGAAATCAACTCGCTAACAAAAAAAATTCTCGTTAAAAATTTCCTCCCTTGAAAATTGGTTTCGGTGTCAGGGTATATAAACCATTTATCCCACCATTCCCTGTCATTTTTAATGATAAAAGATTGAAACTCAATTACATGCAATATCATCATAACCTTTTTATCCAAAAAATATCAAAGCGGTGATGCAATCAATCTTATCCGTCGAAATATCTATGTCATGGGTCTCAAGTATGTTCCTGCTCCCCGTCCCATTTTGTAATTAACTTTTTACTGTGTGATACAAGGTTTTAAGTGCCACAAGATTAATTCCACTTAATTCCTATAGTAAGAACGATTAACTCATACAAAAGTGAGGTTGATAGATATTTATATACATGCTTTTGTTTACATTGGTGGATATGGTGGATACAAAATTACGAAACCTCAATCAATAATATTAATATTGCCGATGTGAGAAATGACTCGTGGTGATTTTATCATTTACGGTTCCATTGTGAATGTCTTACGTCACACCAATTTAAATGCACCCTTCATTCAGGATATGCCTGAGTAATAATAATTATCTTAGCAAAATGATAAAGTATGTTATGATCGACTTATATCCAAATTAAGAAATAGTGTATTTATAAATCCAGCTTTTGCGTGGTGGGTATCATCAATTTGACCAAACTTCTAGGTCAGTCGTACCTGGGTGAAAGATGATAAAGACAGTTTATCCCAAATTACACTTCAGAAGCCACGATTGATCTTGATCATAGTACTTCTCAATGAATTCCTTTCTATTTTTGCATGTAAATAACTCTGTTGCCTTTTATCATTGCCTTTTTGTGCAACAAAAAAGTTTAAATTTACTCGTTTTGCGTGGCATACTTTTCTCATTACTTTTACGTGAAAACATTCCTTTGACCCTTTATGATAACAGGAAGTAAATATTACGAATATAGCAGTCAGAAGAGAAGTTTGAGACGATAGGAATTCCTACCTAGCGGCTATTTTGACGTTTTTCGTGGCCCCCCAGGCGACTCCATATTGTTTTCCGAAATTTTTATCTCATCTCAGTTTTGTTTAGTCGGAGAAGATCACGGTTTACCGTATTTTTAGCTCTTAGGTGTTCTTCAATCCTTTTACCTGAAAGGCTATATCAGCTAATGGTTTTAACAGCATCCATAGGGATCTTATTTTTCCGTTGCTTTAGTTACGTTAGCCAAATATGCCTAAAATGGCTTTCGATATTTTTCTATTCTGCGGTTGGAAGCTGAGTTTTTTTGCAGACTGAGTTTTATCGAGTATTTTTTTTTCTCTGAATGTCAGTCAGTTTACTTCAAGATGACAATGGTTACTATGGTGATATTTCTACAGTGTATGAGGGTGGGATGTGGCTTTTCTTTTTTGTTTGATGGTGCCTTAGCTGTAAGGTTGGTTTGGATGTAGATAAGAGTAGAACTACCCTTATGCTGAGTCACGGATCAGGTCAATTCCACGTACTCAGTTTGAGGAGGTTTGTATGTATGAGGCAACTGGCATCGCAGGGTTTCGGTCGGCTGAACAGAAATGCTTCCCTCGGAGTTTGAACCCCAGACCCTTCGGTTAGAAACCAAACTCTCTACCGAGAAGACCACCTATGACCCCACATATCTAGCACTTATATGTATTATGTATTCTAACTGTGAACGGATGCGGTAAATTCGAGGTACATGTTAGTCATTTAATCACGCCACCATCGATAATTACATTAATTTTAATTTATAATCCGTGACATTTTCATGACAGTTTATTTCTAGTATATTTACTTATGTTATTCCATTTGTATTAAAGGTTTTCATTGTTCGGGCATGAGATTTTTGCGAGGATAGTGAAGGACTGATGCAGACCATACCCTTTCTTCTGGTGGCAATTGCTGACATCTCCTGTCTTTTTACCATATTGATGAAAGAGCGGCGATATAATGAGATCTGTGTGTTATTTTGAACAAAATTGTCGTCGTATCAGACTTTCATAAAAAAATACATTAAAAATAGACCTCTATGTAGCATTCCCATGTCATTAATGCATTTCATGTTAACTAATAAACATCATTTTAATTACCAACGGTCCATTTGCTATACCAGATAGCTATACCATCTCTCTTGTCTGTTTGGGATGCGGGATGAATATCTCTGATTCGGATTATACTCTGAGCGTTGATGGCCTATTTTGGTCACGCGATCATGTTTCTACTTCCTACGCATATCGTAGCCGTGACTCATACATAGAAAATCCATTACGTTACACCACAGCAACAAGGCCTGAGACCAACGCAAAGCCATAACCCGATCGGTAGGTAATGTATTATCGAAGCCAATGGAGTCGATGAGCTGCTATCACAACTATCCCGGATGAAGAAAAAAAATATAAAAACGCGTAAAATTAGATTGTCTCTCGTTATCTCATCAAATACTTTTATGTTAACATTTAGGGTTGAAATATTTATTGCCTTTAATCAATTTTTATCGTGTAAATGTAAAATGCCGCTTCAGTTATTCTGGTCGAATTGTAATGAAAAAATATTGTTTACCGTCTACATTTCAGAACTTAATATTTTCTATCGTCAGGGATTATGTAGTATTCTTCTGAATACGCGTAATTTACGGACCTCACATCATTTTGTAGTTGTAATAAGATACAAATTGTCGTAATAAATTTCCACACTAATTTATGCGCTCTTTAGAGCTCTCCAGAGTTAATAAATTTGTAATAAACACAGTGTAGTAAGTTGTATGATCAAGTGCTGTAATTTGACGGCTGTGTCGGGAAAGGGCAATCTTTTTTCCCTATAGCCTTCCCGTTTATCCATAAAAACATATGTTTTCTGTTAAGTTACATGGACAGATTAGCCATTGAAATTGTAGGAACCAGTGATATAAATCACCAAACTAGAAATACATACATTCCATAGCTAAAAGTTTGCGGTTTTTAACGTTGATCTTTTGTTCAACATTTAGTTACGTACCAAAATACCAAAGTTGACGATGAACATGATAATAAATGTTCCTTATAATCCTTATATACTCATGTTATATCGGATTTAGAAGAATCCCCGAGCATTGAAGATGCAAAAATTTAATTCTAATAGGTAGACAGTTGATTAGATTTAAACAATTAAATATGAAATAAATTTCATATCACTGAAGAGGTAATAAGGTCTAAGGTCGATAAGTAATTTTCTGTAAGATTATGAAATGATAAACACATTTTTCTATCTATTTCTAAATTGGCCGTTTTATTTGTCCACATTTCCACGTTAAAAAATATGAAATATATTTGAAAAGCCTTAGCATGAAACTAGGAACTGTGGGCGTCCTGATCGCTTCCAGTTTGAGTAAGTCCAGTAAGTAGAGTAAGGACCTGAGACATTGTTTCGAGCGAAACTAATGGATTATAAATGTGTAATTTGGGTATAGCCAACATTTTACGTGTATTTCAAAGCATATCAATCCTAATATTTTAATCTCATGATTTTGTTACTTATATCTTAAATATATGCGCATACTTTTGAAATGAAGATGCTGCTTGATATTAGAATGCTTAAAGAAGTCGTTCGTATTTTAAAGCATAGGATTGCGGGTTCCGGTGGAGTCTAAAATGATTATTATTTAATACAGGAATCCCTCTTCTGGTTGAGCGAAAACCGCTCCCTTGAAGGTGGTTTAATCTTAGCAACTCCGTAGGAGGACTTAAGTCTCACATTACTGAGTGGGATTGCGCAGGCTATGTTTGATATTGTGCTAGCGGGCCACCGCGCAAAGTTTTCCTCCGAAACTAAATACATGCACGTACGCCTTTTGCCGTGGAGAAACCTCACTTCTGCGGACAGATAAGTGTAGAGGACTCAGCACAGTAACATGACGTTGAATATGTGCGGTAGAGTGCATATGCGCTCCTTGTGTATTTGATGCTCATCAAGGTAGTTTCTCCCCCAGCTTGTCGCATCATCTGTACCTTCTCTAATATGAGAACCCTTCTTCCAAATACCCTGTAATTAAGAAAACTTTCAGTCTTTGGAAAAATTTGAGTGAAGGGTATATTGATGTTTTGCAAAGTCATGTAAAGCAAGTAATTATCGGAATTTTTTTCCAATATATTTGCATTGCGTGTACTATACCATACTTGGGTCTGATATAATTTTTTTTTAATTAGTCTGAAATATTGATAGATGAAGCATTAATGCGTTAAACGTTTTGTACATACAATTTAACTATTTGAATTACTAGCACCGAGGGAGTAACTCTTCACCCTGCAAATTAAAAAAGAAGTTTGACTGTCAATTTCATGGGGAATATGTATAAAAGGTCATTTAAATGTTGAAAAAGACATAAGAATATTCAGAAAAAAGGAATTTTGAAAATACTTAAATCTGTATTCCATCGAAGAGACACCTAAGAAGGTACTTTTGCTTGTATATTTCGCATTCAATATTACTTTTTCATTTTTGACGTTTGCAAACAATGTCTGTGAGTGCGATGCGTACATATTTGAATGCATGTATATTTTTATTTTTAAATCCCTATAAAATGTCGTAAGTAATGCCTTCCAGAAGAAATTCAGATAATCATGAAAGCTTTCCAAAAATATTTGTGCACAACATGGTTGGTTTCTCATGTAGGTTTTATGAACTATAACAGAAAAATAAGCGCCAACAAGTCTTTCCTAAATTGCATATAGATCGCATTTTATTATAATTACCTAAGGATTTCAGATGAATGTTACCCTTACATTGAATATAAAATTCCAGCAGATATTTTACGAATCGGAAGATGGAACTAATTTCCTAATAAGTAGGTATAATATGAAACATAATATCACAACAGAAACCTTCCCCTTGTGTGCATGCAACACTACTACCATACATGTGTGCAGTGTCATCGTTCTGCGTAATCCATAGTGAGATTCTTAGCTGAAAAAGAATCTCAATATTATACCCGCACGGACAGTGGCTTTTGCCCTTTTTCTTCCGTTAAACTTCGCTCTCTTCGAAATCGACCTTATTTATTTTACTGGGTTTCATTTGCTTCCCAGAATTTCCGAAATGAAAAATAAAAGGCAAAATAGAGATACCGAATACATACTGAGTGGATTTAAATGTTAAAATGAGGAAACTTAACAGTCAGTGTGGCCTAAGGTTATATTTTCTGTGACAAAAAACACTCGAGTGCTGTGCCTTGTACATTTTCATTAATTTTGATAATTATCGGTTGAATTTTTCTTCTATTTATCCATTCTTCTATTTATTTCAAAACAGTAATTTTGTTTTGAATTTTGATCCTCATTTGATAAAATAATTTCTGTCCCTTTCTACACATGATACAATGGAATTTCACCATATGGCATTTATACGTTATTCGATTGATAAAATTCTGGCATATTTATTATCATTCAAATGGTAAACATCAACTGGCTACTCTATTATGTGGTCATAACTATTTTCTATCGTGCTATCAGAAATATGTCTGCTGAGGTTATTAAACCTATCGTAAAATTAATACGGAAGCCTTAATTTCTAGTATTCGTCAATACTAGTTTGTGTTTACAATTATTATCAAATTTATAAGCGCAAATTTCTTTGATTCCAATAATTTTTGTATGGGAAAAGAAATATCCGTTTAGCTCATTCAATTTTACCTCAATAGTTAGTTAAGACACCAGTTGAGATAATGACTTATTTTTTTATTTACTAGCTTCGAAAAACCTTATGGGACCTTTCGGATTAGTACAGCATTTTCCATTTAGATTCTTCTATCACGTGTCCGAACTCAATCTGTACTTGAGTGGGAGGATGATAGATTTTTTCGAAAGCAATATTGTATACTTTTATGGAGAGAACGTTTTTCTATTTTCAGCCATCTAATAACTATCCATATGAGGCCTGCTGTTTCTGACAGCTACCCCTTGGATTTTGGCTTTGTATTTTTGCAAAAAAAAAGTGGTAAGGTCAGAGTTGATCAAAATATTTTCCTCATTGAAGTTATTTCTCCCTGGAAAGACATTGAATTTTAATTAATCAAAAGTTCCCATTTTTGCAGGATATGACGAATAGAACATGGTAAAGCATAAAAATTTATATCTAGTACAGGTATGAGTTTTTCACTACATATTTAATCCATTATGACATAATTTTCTTAATTATGCGTTAGGTAACTGGTGAAGGGAAGAAAATACCCGTAGGAAAATTGCTTGAAACGGAAATTTAATTAAAGAAATATTCCCGTGTTGGATATGGCCAATTCTAATCCTTTACAAGCGCACTTAATTGTAATGTTAACTATAGTTACGTTTTTAATACGTCAGCTTTAGATAGATAATACTGGAGAAGATAGAATACTGCCTCTAATGTAAGTGTAATCATCTCAGTGCATGGCCGGCATAAATTATGATCATATATTCCTAATGTTTGACCGAAATAAATTATAGTTATATCGTCGGTATTAGGTATTAGTGTCAAGGTATCGTAATTAAGTTATCTAGAACGGAAAAATACTAATTAAAAGTGTTGACATAAACATTTTTATACAGATAAATTTGGAGAAAAATTACGTTTTCGGAAGGTTACCTACTTAGCAATAGATATTAAAATTAACCGTTATGAAACGCTAATCAGTGACAGGCAAATAGTAATAGAAAGGAATTGAGCCCTCAATTTATTTTATTTTATATTAAGCTTTGCGGAATTTATTTAGTTTGGAGAATGTGCAGAAAATACCGCTTGGAGGCATATTTAATGCGATCGGGAGGGATTGATATACATATACGACGATTATACCAGCTCAAGAACATCACTTCTCTCTCTTTGATCGAGTTATCTATTAAATAATTCCTAATTCTAATTACAGAAAATCTCACAATCTACCTATTTGACTAGGTATGCTGTTACTATTGCCCTCCCTAACCACCAGCCAGTTCCATTTAGTGGAACCTATATCACAAAATAGTTGCGGATACTTCCGAACTTCCTGACTGATGAGTGACCAATACATATCGCCACGAAAAAATGAGCTTTTCTGAAAAATGCTATTTTACGCTCTAACTATAACATTTTTTTGGTTCATGGAAATATCTACTCGGAAAAATTATTATTATGGGAATCAGCAGCTCGATTCTGTAAATGTCATACCTGTGCTTCGCGTGGTTCGAACCACAGTGGAGTTCTCACGCCTCTCACCGTGAAAGACGTTCAAGCGATCCTGTAAGCCTGTGTCGTGAGATGTTTGACGGATTGCGAACGATCACTTCAGTTTCTTATGTTGGTAGCTGTGCGGACGCGAGGAACGAATCAGAATCTCCGATACAAACTTACTTCAGCGGCCAACTGCAACTTCAGTTACCATAGAGAAACATATACAATGCCGTGGAATATTCACTCCCAAAGTAAATAATACTTCTTTACTCAATTTTGAGTGAGGTCTTTTCTTTTAAAAGTACCTATTAATGATAAGTTACGGTTGTTTAATTAGTATATAGCTATAAACTGTACATTTCCTCTTTTCTATGTTGTCAAGTGCTGCGTATCAAAGTCAGTTATCACGTAGCGGGCTCGTAATTGCACAATTAGCTCTAATTTCCTCATAATATGGAGCTAATGCTTACGCGGAATGAGAACAAGTGTTATTTTATTATTTAATAATGGTTCATTCTCTTATGCGTTTGAGCTGTTCTCATCATTTCAGTACATAATTTTAAATGCGCAGTGGTGCGTATACATATATGTCTGATTATGCAAGCACATGCCACTATATTCACGATTTATACTGATGAAAATGTTTCTGGCGCGAATACGAGTAGATTATCAACAGTTTCTGCTAGAGGACGAGATATTTACATGCCTTAGTATTTCTATAATGTCAACAGAAAAACGAATCATGTTGGTCGTGTTACTGAACGGCAGCAATAATGCATGGAAGTGATGGAATAGATGATCAATGTTTATCTTAACGTACTAAAGTATGCCCCGGCAAGCCATCTAAACGTCTACGAATTAATCGTGGTGTGAACTCAGTGATCCATCGCCAATCTCACGTCTGGAAGGGATTGTTGATATCGCGTATCTGCCGCCGAAGTATGTGCATCTATTGCCTCCGTCGACATTGGTGCTCATGAAACAGTAGCGGAGGTATGTAAAGAGCCTCCATTCTCGTTAATAAAAGCAAATCGAAGGCTTGAACTTACGAAACAAATATTAAATAAATCTGATAACATTCAATACCGCACAATACTTTTACCGTTGGTTCTACTCCAAATTATTATGAACATTAAATTGTGAGTATTTTACTTGTACATTCTAGAAGATGCACAATTATAAGATAATTGTCAAACCCTCAGCGCAAGGTTTAACTTCCCACCAACTTCAATCGCAATGAAGGCCAATCAATTTAAATACGACGCGAATGTAAATTTAACTTTACGCATTTCTTTTATTTGTTTTTAATACATATTACTTATGGGAAGTGACAATATGAAATAGCCACCATCGTAATTAATTAATAATGTGCTATTAATTATCAATCACAGCGTAAATTCATAATGAAAAATTAGAGCGCATTGCCGCGACGAAGCTACCACGGGCCCTCTTGGGCGTGAATACTTCCACGGACGCGGCTGTGAGAGTGACGTCACTATAAAGTTTCAGAATCGCTCCAGCGTCAAAGCCGTGAATACATTGACGAAATCCGCTTGTGACGGCCATATCACATTTACAGAATCGAGCTGCAGAACTCGTAAGAACACATCCTCTGGGTCGAATAAGCACTTCCCAACAATAAAAAACGAGTGATTTACCTTTTAGGCATGTCTATTATCCGAGTGGACACTCGGAAAAGATACTCTAAAAAAAGGTTCAGGTTCTTATCCCAGCTCAGACTGGGAACGAGTCCATTGAGATAATGGATCACGCCCTGCAATGGACGTTCCGTTAGAGAAATGGTCACGATCCTCAAAAAGTCGAAGTGAGGTATTTCACCCAGTTTCTCCGTACGGTATTATGGACAATATATCCTCGTTGATGCACAAGCACTCATCGTGGTGAATCCTAAAAATTGATGGGAAGTTGCATTCCCTTGGTCTGCATCTTAAGTCAGGACGAATTAAAGGTTCACATCCCACAGTGAAAATTTTAAAATCCTCCTCTTTTCATCATCAATATGTATTTCCTGATCATGAAACTACTATCGGTTGTTTTCCTCCTGAGAAATGTTCGTTAATTTTTAGACTGTTTGATCTCAGAAAAAATTATTCATCTCCATTAAATGTTTCTTATTTGCGAGAAAAACTTTTATTATTGCAAATATAAAGGGTAAGTTATATTATAATAATACTATTAACTTCTATTCAGTATTTGAGAGTACATTTTCCTATGTGCTCGAGTTAACTTAAGTAGGAAAACGTAAATATATCGAGGGCCGTAGTGGAAGCATTAGTTAATTTTTTACTTTCTTGGGAAACTATGTATAGACCTTTTATCATTTCTTTCAAACTTTTATTCATATACTCAGCACACACAAATATTGTGTTGAAATTGTTAATCCCATGATTATTAATAAGTAATAATACAACAAAGAAATATTTTTTGTAAAAAACGCCTGAATACGTATACACTCTAAACTACTAAAACGTATACAATCAATTTTCTGTGAGCCCAGCAGTCTCTCTAAATAAATTTCTTCATTAACAATGAAAAATGCTCGGAGCATATTTCACCATAAAACTCAACTAATAATTACCATCGTAACATATTTAACTATGAAATACAGTGACCTACCGTTTAATTATATTTTAATTGACATAGACTATAAATTTCTTTGTATAAAAATATAAATTTATCTTTCAATGATTACCATATTACCTATTAATTATTGTGGAATTGATTGTGATTGACAGATATTATTTTTAATCCTGTGTGATTATTGTAAAATGAGCTTTTTCCCTGCTTACATTCCTTCCTAACGAATGCAAAAAATAGCCACCCGTTAATTTCCCCAAAAACATTTTAGAGATAAATTTTATTTAGTTACGCTTGCGAGTGATCTAAAGGGTAATACTCAGCCGACAGTCCGGAATGATAACTTAGGTGGTCCTACTGGGATTTTTGACGGAAGAATTTATACGAAAGAGATTGTGACATACGTTGAACGTCAGTGAAGATTTAATAGCACATTATATAGATCAGATCAAAACCATGCTGTCTGAATCGGTCACTTTATGTTTTGCAATTAGTTATTGGTATTATTCTCTGTGAGAATAGATGAAAAAACGATAATGCAAGAATTGATATATTCAGTTTTGTTTCTTATACTCTTAATTTGATTTTCGGAAGCTCCTCAATAGTGCTTTTTTATCGTTGGATGAAAGGACGAGATTAGTTTTTTAAATTAGTTACCCTTTCTAATTGGTGGTTTCTAAATTGTTATCCAGATTACAAAATAAAAATTATCTTCTTTGTGGCCGTTCTAGCACTAAAAGCTGCATGGCCATATTAGTATAAATAGTTTTCTCCATCCTATCTTAATATCCCAATGCATGCAAATTTCCCAGATCAACCTGTCCATCAAATGTCCCGTCTGCCATTTTTATTTTTTGAGTAAAATTGTGTCATTCAACAAACCTAATCCGCGGATAATTAAGTTTTAAAATTAACGTCCTAAATTTCTCATTTTATGTCTCTAAATTATGGTGTAACGTCTTTATTCGTTATTATTGTAAGGTTGATATTTTTTATTTAAATCTGAAAATGAATTATCCACAACGGTTTTTGGGTAATTATCCTTGTTGTATAAAAGGAAAAAGTTTTACTATTTAGTCAACTTTCGGGGCAGTTTCAAGCCAAATAAACCACAATATAATATTTATTGAAATAATAATCTGTATGCTTATATTTACGTCAATTTATATCATATTACCAGCATTTGGAAAGTAAATGATATCTAACTTTAGCTCAAGATTTAATCTTACGATTCTTGAACAAAATAAATTCAGCGCTCTGAGGGTTTAATGGCTAATTTGAACTGCCATGTCCTTTATGGAAGAATCTCATTATTTCTTATATGTTCAGCAGCATTCGTTAAAATCTACTTCATATCTTTCTTACCAATGCTTCATTGTTTGACCGAAAATTTTAAAAATTGAGATAAAGAATGAGATAATAGGAATGAGGTTTTCTAATCATAAATTGCTGAATTCACCGAGAAAACTTGATAAATATGATCACAAAACTGGTCATTAAGGAATCTACTGTAGAAAGTGTGGATTTACTGTCCCAAATTGGCAGGTGAGTCATTTGCGTAAGGATTTCAAATTTTATACTCTCCCTGCTGTACAGACGATGAAAAAAATGCTTTTTTGAGTGAGTGAGTTTTTATGAAAAAAATGAGTTTTTATGCTGTATACCATGCATGGTTACCAGCACGACATGGAGGAAATATTTAAAACAAATTGTTTAAATATCAAATTGTACTATTTTCCACAGACTCATGCTGCAAACAACGATTTTTCTTGCATAAAACAACGTTAGTACAATAATGACAATGCGAAGCCTTTAACAATATCGCATAAAACTTCGGAATTCATTGTGAATTTTCCCAGCCGCGCAGATAATCAGCTAATGCTTGCTTCTGTCACAAGTAGTCAACAGGATCTTGGTTCTTACCCTCGGCCTTCCCTGAACCAAATGAAAGGGGAAACCACACCAAATCCGACAGTTTTCCTAAAACGGCTCGAGGAAAGCGGAGAGGGTGGGAAAAGCGAGCTTGAAAAACCCCGAGGCATTATTTAAGGAATTTAGAACCGTCTAGTCTTCCCGAAGGCAATGTCGCCCTTGTGAGAGCGCGGTGAACGTTTTTGAAGGCTTAGCAACTAAGTTTTCCTTTAAGCAGCTTTGAGATTTATTCGTTTCGCAAACGGTGTCGTTCCCTGTGCGAGTTCCCACCATTTCTTCTCCCATTCTCCTTGTATCTCCCTCTCTTTCTCTCTTCCTCCCCGTATACTACGCTCACGTACAAAACCCCTAATCTTTTTATCGATGCGAATTCTCCACGACATTATGAGCTGAGTCAGTCCTTGAGACTTTTGTGAGGTCTTAACGAGAAACGAAAGGAGTTAGGTAATATACACAAGGATTTTTAATCTTTAATTGTTGAATTCAGCGAGAAAACATAAGAAATATGGTAATCAAAATGATCGTTTAGCAATATTCTGTGATATTTTTGAACTTAATTGCCATAGCATTCCTGTCATAATGGGCCAATTAAATTTTTCGAATAGATTCCAAATTTTATGCTTTTTCAGCTGCACTCCTCAACTGACGATGAAGCATTTTTTTTATTTTGTAAACATAAATGGTTACTGGCATGATTTGGAGGAAATACTTTATACTTTGCTCAATTTGTCCGCTATTTCATGCTGCTTACAATGCGTTTCCTTGTATCAAACAACGCTAATTCAATTCTGATTATGCACTCGCATGTAAAATACTGTGTTAATCAACAGATTGCAAGGCGGAAAACAGGAATTCTGTGGATAAATTCTGCAACATTCTATTTCAACAATATTTCATCCTGTACTTCTTGCATTATTCATTTTGAAAAAGTTTTTATATTATAAAGACGGTTATGGCGATTCTGGTATGAGGAAGCGAAAAGTTTTGATTACAGTTAGAATTAAATTGTTATTTTGCCAAAGAACTGGTATTTGTTGGTTGTTTGGTATGCCATAATTCTCATTAGACAAAAATTGGGGAGTTCGGTGAACCAGAGAATTGAGAATTGGGTTACATAAAGGAGGCTACTAGGTTCAAATCTCGAGTGAAGCGTTCCGACACCCAAATAAAAGTCTCGGAGAGCGAGATGAATAGGAAAAGGATCGCATGAAACCCTTTCTGGCGTGACGTGGTGGAAATATGATATATCCACGCTAAAATATAAAACACCAATAGTAATTTCCACGCTTTAAAACACAACTCCACCACCGATCATGTTTTCGTTTCTTTTAGGTATCTCTCATCTCAAGGTATATTTCTATTTTATCGTGGATAATAAAGTGAACTTACGCCCCCTACCCTAAATATTTCATATTTTACTAGAGCAACTAAATGCTGTACTTGGAATATAATAACGCTATTCATACGACAATGGCGCAACATTCGGCTTATAAAGGATGGAAAAGTGCCCGTTTGAGAGATTAAGCCACGAATATCACAGTACAGGATTCTCCAGTCAACCTCTACATGTGTTGTCACCCACGACGCATTTAAATGGTTTACAAAAGTTTTCTGTCGTATCGATGTTGTATAAAGCGGTCCCAATTTCACGGGAAAATGAGATATTACTTGTGGTGCCATAATAACCGGGTTTAATATTTCTGTTTTATCGATTATCCAATTATTCTATTGCTTTCGCATACCTCGCGCTGGACATTTTTGAAACCCAATTAAAATGTGACAACATAAATCAAGCTACCACGGAGCTGACTGGGGCCTGGTCTATGTCCATCTTATTCACTTGAATGTTCTCTTGAAAGAAACTCAAGAGTTTTTCCCATTGTTCAGAAATCGGATTCTGTGAGTGCAAAAAATATTGAAATGGCTAAATCCGAGATCCCGGAATGAGTTTGATGGTTTTGATTTCCTTATTATGACTGAAGTGTTTAATTACACTTCATTTGCCTAGATTGGAAATTTTATTTCCATGGAACTTAATGCTCACCAAAATGGATTGAGCATAGAGTAGTTTAGATTATGTTTATCGCTCAGCTTTTGGTGCAATGAATGTTAGCAATGAAAGCAATAATTTTTTAAGTATGCAAAAAGTGTTTATTCAGGTTAGCTCAGTCGCAATATGACCTTTTCATGCGAGGGTAGGTATATATTTGGTTTTATAGGGCGAAAAGTGTGCTGGAAGCAAGAAGCCTGGTAGTTTGCCAAATCCGAATAGGCCAACGTCGTGGGACCGGCGCGTGTTCAAAGGTTAACCCGAAGAAGAGTGTTAATTAGCCACCTTCATCTGCCCTCCCGGAGCAGTTCTGCCTTCCCGAGATGTTTGCTTGGTAAGAGAACCTCGAGGCACGACACTCACGAGTTGAAAATGATTTAATCAAGATTAAACCCCTCCGGTTGGCCATGCAAAATGTATGAGAGTGAAAGTTCTTGGAAGCAACATGATGGCTAGCACACTTGGAAAGCATTCCTGAGGAGAAAACACCGCTATTTCGCGTCTCACGGTCAATACAAGTCACAGCCCGGTACTGATACTCGCATGATTCCAATTGGAAAAGTGTCTATTTTTTTAATTATTCTCAATGAATTTTCGTCTGTTTATACGATGGCATTCAACAAGAAGCGATACGCTTGACTCTCACTCGACCAATCACTTATCGTCACGAATCACACTTTTTAAACGTAAACCATCGTATTGAACATTTTTCCTTCATCTAATGCCCATCAGCGTCCATGCCTATGACTCCGAGGGTATTCATCGCCATTGTACAGCGATGCTAAATAAGGTAGAAATTTTTCAGATTTTAAAAATTAGACTCTCGTCAACATTTGATTTGGCCTCCATAATTACCGACGTAATATTTAAAAAAATTAATCTATATATTAATTTCCTCAGGTGCAATATTTTTAATTTTGAGATATTGGTAAGCGCTGATCAGAGTATACTATATATTTGAAGGTGATAGCTTGGTGCGAAAAATCCACTGAGGAAAAATAATTCGCCTTGACCGGGATCCGGGTTCGAATCCCGGTCAAGGCGAATGAGTTTTCCTCTGTGGATTTTTCGCACAATTTGTGAATTGCGGGTGACTCCGTAAAAGTTATCACCGCGGCTAGTCCCGGTATACTTATCATTATAATATTCATAGCTTGGATTTCAACGAGTGATTCGTCGCAAAGACAGACAAAATGCGGTCTGCCGAGACGTAGTGATGTAGTATGTGAGAATGTATTTCAGGTTTCGAGAAAACTTACATTATCTTAGTTCTGCGAAATTCATTTACGAAAAATTTATCTCAACGTATGGGAAATTTTTAATTTTACCGAGGTTTGATATTTAAAGCAGCCTAAAAATATTGGTGTCAATATTGCTGACAATGAAAATTGGGAAAAGTGTTTCGTGCAGGAAAGAAACGCAATACCTCCAGGCTCATATTTGATTTAAAATATTTATTATGGTTTATTTCTTCAAAACAATGAAGTTAGAAGAAAAATTATAGACTGGTTTGGTTGGTTATTTAGCTTGCTTGGAAATTTTTATGACATGGGTGAAATGTGTAAAGAAAATTTTGCTCATTTTATAAATGAAAAATATTATTTCAACCAAAATAAATTATTTTTTTTAATTTCAAATCCTATCTACCTACCTTTTGATATTTTTCTGTGAGTTTAAAGACAGAAACCGTTTGCAACCAAACATTTAATGCGGTCACTGGGCCTGAATATTTTTCAACGAGATCAAAGCAAAATATGCACTTTGAACGAGTGATGCAGGATAAAAGAGAGAAATATTCAGTGAAGCCGATTTCACCAGAAAATGCCCTTTTATCTTTAATTATTTTATTTTGGGCGCATCAATGGAGCTGCCAATGATCGCCATTCGTCATATATCGCCACCTATCCTACCCTTAGTCTGCTTTTTCGGTCAACCAACACTCCATATCTTATTCTGCGTGTATCTCTCCTCCCGTGTGTGGGAGCCGACCGTTATCTCGGTGCAATTGGCCCATTCAAAGGTCCGACAGCCCCGCCCCATATTGTCCGCCCTCCGTTCAAACGAGGAACGAATATTAAGTGGCCCCGCCATGCCGCACAGGTCACGTGATTCACCGGTGGACACGGCGAGAGTAAAGCATCCTATCCCACCTCTCCACCCACGATGACGTCAGTGTTTGTGCGAGGGTGGCCCCAGCTCCCAGGCTTTAAAAATTCAGCGACGACGGATCGGCCATGAATGGAATTAATGAGGTCATTTTAGAAGAATCGTCTGTTTCTGTTCTGTTTCATATTTTTGTGTCTTTCTATCTCTCGTCCACGCGCGTAAATATGAATTCAAATTTTTACAAACTTTTTCCCGTGAGTCTTTCACCTTGTTATGCTTTGAATTCGATGGTGTTGGAAGAGAGAGACCGAGAGAGTTGAAGGTTAGGTTGACCAATTTTTCGTCGCATTTCTTTGGTTTTGGATGTACGCACGAGCAGCCCTTATCCGGAGCGGAGAGAGACTCGTAATTTTCGGTAATCTGGTCACCATCAGCGTCCATGTTTATGAATCCGCGGGTATTCATCGCCGTTACACAATAACGCTAAATAAGCTGGAAAAATTCAGTTGACCAAAAGCTTATTAGCTTACCCGGTCCCGTGGTCTATTTTCATTATCCACGATGGTAAAAACCTCGCTCTCTAAATTTATCCTTCCAGCTACCTGTTTCCGTTCCAAAATATAATTGTGGGACGACGTCGATTTTGGACGAAGGTTTATGTCGGTTCGATTTTAAATTGCATTTTTGTGTAATCACTTCAATCCATCTCCTTCCTTTCAATTTTATTGGAGTGGCTTATTTGTGTAGTTGAAAAAAATACCTTAGTGCTGTTCCACTTAATTGCATTTACGTGGTGGCGCTGAATAGGGTGATAAAAAAAATATAACCGGCAGGAAAAGCGTGTTGGTAGATGTCGAAATGTTTTTTTTTCTCTGGGAATCGACATTTAAGCATTTTTGTCTCCTATTTGTATTTATTCGATCCATTGTATTGCTTTGGAAAATATAATCACTGGGAGGACAACTTGGATTTAGGCGTACGTTTCAATCGTAATTGTTTTATGCCATGCTAATGTGCACATTTTTACTTCCCTTCCCTCACGTTGGTCACACGTTTCTTTTTTTGGTTTCGCGCCGCTGTTTGTCTCCACAAAAGCTTCAAATTTCGCCACTTGCAACACACAATCGCTGTAGCCTTTACCGCAGTACGTCGAAGGTTCGACAAAAACGTGTACCTCAATCAGTGATGGTAATGAAGGATGAAAATCCCCCCCGGAGGAAATTTGATGCCAGGATCGCAATGGTGTGATGCATTTTACTCTACAGTAATATTTGCGCCGTTTCCACAGGATTATTTCCGTGGCACCATTAACTATGAAGGCTTGTTGCACACTAGAGTTACTTTCATAATGACACCTGCCTTTTCAAAAATAATTTTGCCGCTTCGCGAGCTCCATATCACCAATTTTAGTTTGGCCATTGTCCATAGAAAGGCATGTTTGTGAAACCTTTATTCATGTCCCTTTGTCATTTGAAATTCAACGTGCATATTAAACAGGGATTTGCCCGATTTTTTTAATCCCTAAATACGCGGTTTAGGGCACATTGTGAGAACTCTTTGTGGATTTTCCACCTTCTATTTTCAATCCATTGCAGTGTTTTATCCATCGCTTGCAGCATGCGAAATTTAATTTATCTCTTTTGTAAATATGAGTATTCAGAGAAAATAAAGCTTTATTTCGGCTTTTCTAGAAAGAACACACACATTCCGCCAGCCTCGTCGATATTTTTAATCATTAAAAATCGCTTTATCCGATTGTTTGAGCATGCCTACTGTGTTCCATTCATTGCCATCAATTTTACCAGGGAATCCTCCGAACTTAAAGGATTAACCTCATCTCTCCATTAGCTTTGTTTACCAGTGAGTGTTACCGAAAGCAAAGTGGACCAAGAATTGACGAGAACACGTTTGCATGCATCTAGAGGTTTTCCAAAATTTTCCTCCCCGAATCTGATCCATAGTTCAGGTCTAATATTGGCTAATGCCTTTAAGCATTAAAAGCAGCGCTCCGATGCCGCGGAGCGATTTTAAACACTCTTCAGAAATTGGGGCGTACAAGTTAGTCATATCTTTGAATGAAGTGTACTTGAACATCTTGATAAACTGACCGTTCGTTCTCTGGCGCGTTTTGTGGTAACGATTATGGAGATTTGGGGTAATTCAGGTGACTTTTCTAGTACGCTTGCTTCTTGCAACTAAGTCCTTCATATTTAGGGTCCTTTTTTCTACTCTTACATGATCATTTCCAACCCTATCTGATGAAGACATATTTCGATCCAAAATATTCTTTACTCTTAGCAGAACGCAACTCCTCGTATTTATAATTTTACCGAGGTTTGGCATTCAAAGTAACCTAAAAATATTGCTTTCAAATTGCTTTCAATGAAAATTAGTATTGATTAGGTACACAAAAATAGAAATAATCATTTCCTTGTGAGTTTCTGAGGCTTAATAATTTCAAACTCTCTCAATTTTTATGTGTGGAAACAGTGATATAGGCTATGTGCGTAACTTGAGTGGAATTTAGTGAAATTAATTATTTTTCTGACAAATACAGTTATTACCTGTCTTTTCAACGGTGTTAGTTGAGTGATTGGATAAAACCCTTCTTTATGTGCGTCAATATTAAACATAAATTATTTATAGATGATATTTTCTCTTCGAGCCGTTAACATTCGAGGTTTGGCTTATCTTTCCCAGAGGATTCACGACCTACGAAGAGACTACCTTCCAGGCATGAGTTCCCGCGACCTTCTGATGGGCTGTCACTTTTTCACTTCACCACCATAGAGGTATGTATTTATTTTTTGTAGCCTCAGAAATTACTCGTGTGTTGATACTGGATCCTATAGGTATACCCAAGATTTATATTTTGAAATATATATTCATCGTAATTTTTTATGCTTATTTGCAATACGAATCCACATTGAATGAGCTATTAACACGTATGAAATCAATGGTTTGCGAGTTCTTTTGGTGGAATGGTGGCATGATAGATTCAAAAATAAACTTGGTTGTATGACACGTTTCATTAAAAACTCGACCGGTTTCGACCTTTTAAGGTCATTATCAAGAGGTGAACCTTGGACTTTTTTAAATTTATACTGTGTGGAATTCAACAAAATTTATTTTTGAGGTATTTACGCGCCTAAATGATCTTCCATGTTTCAGGTACTCATTTTAGAGTGATTTTTTTCGATCCCGAATGGTGCCGGTAGAAATTCGTTGCTGTCAATTTGAGCGCTTTGCTGCACGTGGTGTGAATTCGCGAGGTGTCCACCACGAGAATGAAACGAGAGAGGAGACCGCATCCACACTAAATGCAGGCATTACCGTCCACTCCGCGAAATTCCGGATTTAAACGCCCCTCGCTAAGTGGGCCCGGTGTCAAATTTCGGGTGGCGAACTAGGCTATCGGCAAGTGCGGGCGGAAATCGACAAATGAGAACCGCATAAATACGTGCCTCTACGCGATCCCGAGAGGGGTTCTAATTTCAGCGGGCGAGGGGTCCGCTGCGCGCACGCGATATCGGACCAGGTCAGCGAGGAGCAGGTAATTAAGTGAACGCTAAAGGTTTCGCGAATTGCCATCGATCATTACGACCTCTTCCCCGCCGATTCCTTGCCGGCGGCTCGTGCAATCCTCTTTCCCTGATCTCTCAAAGTACCCCCTCATGCGGGAAATGGTCGGCCCCATCGTGGTTGGCCTAGGTGGCGGCGGGGTAGAGTAGAAAGGGTCGATTGTTAACCAAAGGTCGCGGGTTCGAGTCTCACCTCCCCATCCATACCCCTCGGAGCCAAATTATGATCCCCCCCTTCGGAAACTGATGCGGAATCTGCCCCTGTCCAGTGCAAGGGTATTTTTGATCGTTTATTTTCGAATGTTCATCGTAAGAGGTCAAAATTTCTGGTGGCTGTTTTCGGGGACACTGGTTTATGAAATTAAATAAAATTTAAAAATGGTTGGAATATGCTTGTTCGCTTATTTTTCACTATTATCATTTTTGGTAGTGTTTGAAATATTAAGAGTTTCGTTTTTTCAGTTTTCGATAGGTCGTTTGATTGTTAAACTAATCATTGCGACAAATGGACGTAATTAACCCTTTCTCAAATGATTCGATGACGTCACGAACAGATGCCGAATGCGTAAACTTTTCTCAACTAATTACTTGCCTCCTCTACAGCCCACGCGTGGTTTGCTGTTTTTTACACTTTTCTGGCCAATTCCTTCCCTCAATGGAAGGCTCTCCCTTAACGAGTAATTTAAACAGAAAGAATGAAAAGAATCTGGAATAACTTCATAGGCCATATCTTGAGACACGATGGTCTGATGAAGATTATCGTTGAGACGCAACGGGATGGCAAGAACGGAAAATAAAAGGCCTCCAATAAAATATATGAAAAAGGTGAAGAAGAAAGCGAAAGAGCAGGAATAAGTGAGTGGTAAAAGTTTAACGGATCGGGGAATTGAGTGGAAAAGTGCGTTAAACAAGTCTTTGAATTTTTGACGAATTATGCTGGTACATTCTAATTGCTTCTTTTTATACACCATATATTTCATTTTATTCTTAATTTACGATACCTGCCTTTCAACACATTTATTAAAATGTGCGCTCTTAGAAGTGCTCGAATTCATCGACTACAAGATTACGCGCCGAATGTGATATGCTCTCAAGCAAAACGAAATTAAGTATTTTTGGCATTATTTTCAGAATGAAAATGAATTAAAATTAGTAGTTCCCTGTAGAAAAATATCAATTCTAGTAATTAAAGTAGTAAGTAAATAAATTATCCCCTCCATCATCGTGATCATCGGTCAATAATCCTTAGATTGGTTTGACGCAGCTCTCCACTCAATTCTCCTATCTGCTTATCTTTTCACACCTACGTATGTCTTATTTTTTACATCCGTTCTCACCTATTTCATGCGAGGTCTTCCTTTCCGTTCTTGCCATCAACTTGTCCCTCGACTATTGCCCTCATCAGGTCATCATGTCTCAAGATATGGCCTATAAGGTTGTTACATCTTCTTGTCAAGGTTTTCATGAGACTCTTCTGTCCTTCATAGTACTTCCTCATTACTAACTCGGTCGATCCATTTGATCCTCATCATTCTTCTGTTGCATCACATTTCGAAGGCCTTTACCCATGATTTCTTGACGTTAAAAGGGCTCTATATTAAATTATTTCCCGGGCAATGTGTGGTTGCAATCATCAAAGTATAAATTACCTCTAGTAGTAAACTAGTCTACCCCCCAACGGCGTTCCATCTACTGGCTTTTTCCATGGGAAAAATGAACGGGGAAAAATATAATCCCTCGGGTTAAGACTTCAAAAGCAGGCGACTGCGTGTGCGGTCAGGGCCGGAGCATTGGGCAGCAGTCCAGGGCACCCAAATTTCAAGAGGCGTGTCCGACCATACGGCACATCGAAAACTCGGACGAAAAGATGGAGAAGTCTCCAGCATAAGTTTCTCGAATTTTCTGAGGAGTTCTTGGGAAATTTTCGGCCGTGGGCGAGGTTTTTGGGTAGAGGGGCCTGTCCATCATGAAGTGGGTGGTTCCCCCTCAGGGCAGGAGGAAAGTGAATGGACATACAGCGAAACGTTTTGCCCTCGACGCCGAAAAACTTCTTGACGCACGGTCTGCTCAGGTTGACGTTGATCAAACTTCATTTGCTGGCTATTTGGGAAGGGAGCTGCCAGCGGCTGGGAGAAAGGTTCAGTGAGAAGCTAAATGCTTGCGAGATTGAGCTGTGGATGAAGAGATTTTCCCAACTGAAATATGCTAGAACGTCCTGTTTTGAGAGTTAATTTATAAGTCTTTAAAATTTACTGAATCACTTAGTTTAGTAAATATTGAAGAATACGTTCGTAAAAATTGTCCTAAATTCAGTGCTGTAGTTGGGCCGCTACGAGCTGGTACGGCGTAACCCTTAAAATCCAAACTCGCTTTAAGCGTACCGGTTAAACTACCTTTTTAAATCTGTAAAAAATAGTTCTACTGTAAATTTTCCAATGGATTTCAGAAAGAAAAATCGGAAATGATTATTTGCTTGTTCTGAGTTATACCGTGGCACAACTCGGAACTAATATAAGAGTTGTTGTTTGACATTTCAATCGCGGCCGGATGAATAATACACGTTTAGCCGTTGGCAAATTTTGGTGAGTACCTACCGCCTAATTTTTTCCCAACTACAGCACTGTCTAAATTGAATTACTTCTCGAGAGCTAATTGTGATGAAAATCATCGAAGTGTAAGTCCACTCATATTTTATGATCCTGAGCGGCTATCGGACAACAGATGTGGATTCGTAAAAAGATGAGTTAAAAAGAATTTATATTTTTCTTATGCATGGTAATTCTAATTTTCTAATGCCCTAATTTTCAATTTTTCCTCTATGGCGAATAAATATTATCTTCAAAGTGAAATGATACAAAAATTTATTACTGTGTCGACTTAAATGACTGTAAAGATACTTTAGCAATACTTCACTAACTAAGGACTTAAACCAGCCCAGAGGATAGCTCAATAGCCCTTGGAAATAATTTTATAGTCTCCTGCAGTGGATGTGTATGAATACATTTTTGTATTATTAAAATTTACCACAACTTCTCGCCTTATACCTTTGGATTCAAATATTATCTTTCTCAAACAAACATAATTATGTGGGAATAATAAAACACATTTTCATGCAAAATAAGCAAATATATTTCACATAATTATAGCATTTTGCACTAATATTAATTAACTTACCGGTCACTTTATGCAGTCTTTCGAGATTCAACATTTTCCGGTATTGCAATAATGACACAACTAATGCAGCAATTCAGTCACGGAAAAAAAATAAAACGTCTTTGCCATTTTTGCTATGGACGAGATGAACCTTTCTCACTTAAGAGTTCAGACTCCAGCGGCATCCGCAAACAAGCCGCCGCCACCACACACGCATATTTGACTAGTTTAACGCTTTGCGAACTTCGTCGCCACCTCTCACGCCGATAAGAACAGTTACCAGTCCCTGTCGTTTCGGCATGTGCCTTACTTTCCGGCTAATAAAAGACGCTCTCTACTTAGGGAATAAACGGGGAAGTGAAAGATGAAAAATCGCTTTGCAACCCTCTGGAATTTTCCTATGTAAAATATAGGATGCATATGAAGCTGGAGAAGTCATTCTTTGAGAATGTGATGGGAATGAATGAATGAAAAACTCAATGAGCTAATTAGCTAAAACTCAACTATGGTAATCTAAGTTTGGGCAAATTCTTTGTTATCACAAGCACCTCTATTGCGACCAGATGGACTAAATTTTTGTCAATTTATCAGTAATTTCCTTTTTGGTGTAACTCAATGACTTTATCATTTTTTACCTTTAACAGGAATTTTTGCTTGTCTCTCCATCCTTGATATTCTAATCATCCCAATAGCTCAATTATCTGCAGCTTATTGGACCAATTTCGAACAGGTATTAAAAGAAAAAGATATAATCAGAAAATGGGGAATTTATGAATAGAAAAAGCTTATGTAAGTTACGTGAAAGTGGGATAAGTAAGGGGACAATTATATGGAGACCAGCTCTTTATGATGTAATAGTTATTTTACACATTGAAAGCAATTGTCTATTTCCAAACTTCTTCATTTCTTTCGACCCAGATTTCGACGCATAATACTATTTTCAAGGAAAGCCTTAAATATTCCATAATGTGCCGAATCTTGGGTCGGTAAAAATAAAAAAGTGTGGAAATAGAAAAATGCTTTCATTATGTTAAATATCAAATATTTCCGCCGAACTGCGACCAAAACTGTACCTTTTAATAGAAATAGCGGTAGGTCATTGTGAAGAATTTAGGAGATAAGAAGGAGAGTAAGGGCGTGATTGAGCGTACATTTTAGGGTTAGGGTATTTTGAAAACAGTGGTGGGAGGAAGGATATTAGGAAAACGAGGGAGGGGAGGAAGAGGATCGGATTCGTGGGTGGAATGAATAATAGTAGGCTTGTACGATGAGATTTTTTCCCAACGAATCGTTATGCAGAAGTTCTCGGGTTTTATTAAGGGTTTTGAGGTTCATTGTTGCCTACGTTTCGACTGAAGAGTAATTCATCGTCATCAGGGCTTCTCATGCTGCTTTGAGAGTCGTGCCCCATATACTTCCGACCAGTTGTCAGTAGTCCAAAGCTGATTAGTCAATCCGTTTTTATGATCGTGTTCCATATAGTACATGTAACCTGAAATTCTCACTCCGGCATGAGAATCCCATATGACGATGGAAATATCTTCCGTCGACGTCGACAGCCATGGACCTCGTCATCTGCAAGAAAGCCCGATAACTTTTCTGCATAATAGTAGGCTTTGTGCGGAGCTGAAGAGGCAGGGCTTATGTGGGAAGAGATATAGAACGGGGAGATAAGGAAAATGTGCCATGTAAACCTACCTTAAAACGGTAGATTCCTCATGGGTATAACATAATATTGTGTTTTAACTTCAAGTACCAAAGTCAACGAGGTGGAGCTGCTCCATCATGCACTGTAGAAAGAATAGTAATTTTCCACTCTTTTAGCAATTTGTTTTCGATACGCTGTATTCCATTTAGACTCGTAAATGATAGTGTACTAAAAATGTCTTCCTAATATTGTTTTTCTGATAGTAGGAAATTGCAATTCTTTATACAGAACATGTTGATATTGTGGTACCCTAGGACAGTGTTCCCTGCGTAATGAGTGCGTCTTATATGAGCCGAAATAGCGCGAGGTAACTCAGTGGAACTTTCAACCGGCGCAAACTTCGACGAGGCGAGGGGTAAAAAAACTGCGTGTGTACACAAAGACACTCGTCTCACGGAACTGCGTGCTTCCGTGCATCCTACGTGGCTACTCCGAGCACGCCTTCCGTCTTCAAGTCCGAGATCCATGCATGTATTCCCAACGGCGGAATTGTCTTTGCCGAGGACTTCTTTAGGCACACCACACGTCCGGGAAACAGTGTCGTCACTGCCTGAATGCAGGGAAGACAAGTCTTTCAAATGATTTATCCTCGCTCCTAAATCCATCATGCGTGAAGCTAGTGCATGTCCTCGCTGCGGTTGCATGGCTCGAGCACGGCCACGGAAATATTCTTCCTCTGACGTCCGGACCCGCCTTCCAGCTCCTGGATTTGGTTGTTTAGATGTCCGCGGTGACCTCCGTTCGCGGCGCCTCCATCTTGCTTCCCTTCCAAATCGTCTTCATCTCTCGAACCTAAAAATAAAATATTTATTAAAATTGGATATAAAATAATTTCATCTGTATTCAACAAGGTATGTTGAAACGATTGAATAAGTTTAAGTAAATGAAACTTTTTGTTCACCAGCACACTTTTTAATGGCGAAAGTTAGTTACAACGAATGGCGACGCAAAGAGTCGTCAGCGCGTCAAATGAATACTGAATTTATATCAATAATTTATATAAATTCGACCCGATAATTACGCTATGCGTTGTGAATAAATTTTACCATAAAAAAGAATTTACAAAGTATACAAATGTTTGTTTACTTCAGTGGGAAATAAGTATCGATTGTAATACTCTTAATTTTATTTTTAATTACGTGGTTTCATTGATACTGTGACCCACTGATTTAACCCTAAGGCTAGTTCGAATACGTTAGGGTATTTCTTACCCCATAGCAAATCACAGGCATATAACAACACGTATTCAGGGTAGAGCGGGACAGGTAATTAATTATGGTTCCTTTCATCGTTACAGCTAATGCTGGCTAGTCACAAGAAGGTATTTCATTAATGATAGCAAGATCCGGCAATTAATTCATTAAATTCCGTTATCTAAAGCTAATAAAAATCAGAAAAAACGCCTAAGAATAACCAACTACAAATTTCATTCACCTCTAACATAAGCCTAGAAAAACATTAGGAGAGAACTATTTTTGGATGCTGAGGCTTTCATCAATCAATGCATATTGTTATGGTGCTTTGCGATATTTCTGATACCATGCAGTATATACATTGGTATAATAAGTAACGGATTCCAGTAATAAAATTCTCTGTTGTAGAGAACCCGTTTAATTAATCACTAAGTGTTCTTAAACCATGGCTACATTTTTGGCGTCCCTTTGAAATGAATGCCTCTGTTTCAGCACTACATCGATGAGCAGAGAATATTGCTGCGCTTTATCATAGCATATTTTAGCATTGGTTAATTTGCATTCTACTTTAAATGGCAACTCTAGGAAGCTCTCTCTGTACCACCATTCGTTGAAGTATTTTATTCTGAAAATGTTCATCAATTCGCTATTTTTATCTGGTTTTCATCTGCATATTTTTGGTGGAAAGATTGGATTTTTTTGTTTACTGACCGTTATCACTACGTGATTACTTTTTTTGCCTCGACGGCCCAAATGACTTATATCATTGGCCACAGGATAGACTTGGGGATAATCTTTAAACAGAGGTGCTTACTCGTTTTCTGTGGCATTAGCAAAGTTTTAAATGCCTGTTTTTCTGTTGTATGACATTGGTGTATCTTTTAATTCTTAAAAAGGTAATGATATTCGGATTGAAAGTCATTTTTGCACGCTGAATGAATGTTGATTTTTGAGGTAACTCTCGTCCTTCCAGTCCTGTGAATAATAAGACAACTGTACTTTTTTATTTAAATATTGGCCCATGATGAGGAATTAGCGGCAGTAATAGCTTATCAGTGAATTAAGCATAGTGATGTGGCTCGGATTTCATTGGAATAATATACCAACGGGGGAGAAGCATTCTTCATTAATTTAACTTTTTATCTACCAGTTACGGGGTAAAGGTATTACAAGCATCGGTAGTCTACTTTATTGATGAATTTGTAGACTGACATGTACATCTGTACAACTCAATATATTTTTTAAAACATGATTTGACCTGAAATAATTTATTTCGATATGATATTATTTTCTGTTCGGCATTACTTGTATTTAGATTGTCGCACGATTGGATGCATTTGAATGATTTTCCATACCCATTCCTGGCCAAATCATGCACGACGAGTCAAATGGCCGATTAACGTCATTGCTCAAAAGTGTAATTGGGCCAGAAAAGCGACAGGTCAAGCGGAATTGTCCACTTCCAAAATTTTATGGGAGATTAGGCATCTACTTTGCTATAAATTACTCAATTATTATTTCCCGCTGAAATAAACTAATTAATCAGTTTATCTTTTCAGCATTGTTTCTTTTTTGAAGCTATTTAGACTTCATTTATAGACCAAAACTAGGAATTACGAAATATGGAAGAAAAGTACCCATTGAATTTAACCAACCAGCAGTTAAGGATGGAAAAATTTAATCTGCCTCGAAATTTCGTATCGATGGACAATACTCAAGTGCGTTGTAGTGTATCCGATACAAAAAGTGTTTTTGCATTGGCTGATTTTTGTGCTGTTAATATAGGAACTTTTTATATTTCAGAGCTACCTCGCGGAAGCTTTTAATGCTAGATGAAGTGAACCGTCAGTTTAATTACAAATTGGAAGATTTAATGATATTTTGAATATTAAATGATATGGAGCCACTTTGGGCTAGTAAAATCTAAAAGCATATTGCAAATATACGAGTAAAGCAAAGCTCGTATAGCCTTCATAATTTATACCCATTCCCTTCAAAAAGGCACCGTTGCAATGGAATACTAGTATAAAATTAACCGTGAGAAGGGAAGCAGCTGAATTAGTAGGCTAGCCAGTTTTGCCACGATCATGAAAGATAGGCGCTATACGCTGAGTTCAGGGGAGATGAGAAATTGTGACTCTTTCGCCTTGTGTTAGGGTAACGTTCGAGTATTAAGTATTCAAGTCTTGGTGATGGGGTGTTACAAGTTTGTTTACTTAACCTTATGCGGGGGGATGATAACCTGATGTGGAATGGGGGGGCCATACCTTTGCTTACGTAAGACGGGAAGGTGTTACTCTTTTGTCGAGAAAGCTCGAATAAAACATTGGAGGGCTTCTCCTTCAATAAAATGTGAAGAGCAATGTTCGCCCATTCGAGTGCATGCTCATTTTCACAGTTCGGTTACCCTTATGCTCAAAGAAAATTTTTCTTCTAAGAACTCTCAGAAAGAAAGTAGCATTACGTACGGTGATAACGTTTTATTGATAGATACTCTAATAAATTTATCAATATTTTAATACAAATAGTAAAGTTTTAAAAACATATCGCTATTTTCATTGTAAGCATGATTAATTGCTAAGAAAATCGAGCGTGCACGCCTGAATTGAATTCTATTTAGCGCAAAATAGAATTTAATATTAGGTTTCCTTCATGTAAATCAATCATATTAAATAGAAAAATCTTGCGTAAGTATTTGGGGAGAGAGGTTGGCAAATTCTAATTCTTGCTTAAAAGTAGGGTAGAGAATCTCCTGAGACATCTCCAGTGGAGATGCCATATATAATTAGACTCTCTTTAGAGGGCACTACCGGAGAAATGAAGGCTATAAAATACCGAATCATTCATTAAAGGTCGTCAAAGACTGGATTCACTGCAGTTTTATTGAATTTCCTTGCGCTAAATAAATCTTCTTCAGGTCATGCATTGTCAAAATGCGAATTTTATGTTCTTTCAAACGTTGTGCCTCGATGTGAATCGTGATGCAGCGATTTGGAGTGGCCGCCATCTTTGGCTCTAATATTTCCAACGTGATTTTTAGCAACTCGAGAAGAGATGGCGAGTATTCTTTTTTTTAAGACCTCCACCGGTATGACTCATTAAAGTTGAATGGAGTAGAATCATGATAGCGCGATGGAAAAATGATATTTCCTGAACCTTCTCCTTTCCATATTGATTCCAATTACTTTCGCAGATGGCACTTATCCCTTATTTGGAATTCGTAAAACGTTTTACTGCGAAGCGTTTTTATTTCATAATTCATACATCACTGCTATTCAATGCATGTGACGTTTTATGAAAAAGATATTATCCCTCACCGTCTTGCGCTCAGTTATCGAAAGAACTGTAGTGCGATTTTCTGAGAGCTTAGGGTTGCAGATAGGGATGTAAAGAGTTTTGTAAAAATTCAGCCCGTTTAAGCTTATGGGTCACATTCTAGTTACAATTTCTTTCTAGATGCGATTTATCTACGCTATAAAACGTTTTTAGTAAAATGCTTTTTCTTATATAGCGAATTAGAATTATCTCCCTCGTCAGCATTGGAAAGCAATTCCTTAATTGCCGAGAAAATGTTGAAAAAATCTCATAGTTCCTCATTGGTATTCGCTCATCTCCCCAACCAATATTCATTCTGTCTGTGTTAAATATACTTACATTATCTTAAAAACATTAAGGTATATTTGATAGGACCATGATTTGCAATTAGCTGTGCAAGAAATGGTTTAAATTTATGATTTAGGAATTTCAGTAATATCTGTAAAAAAAATTATCCTTAAACATTTACACCCGCAAAGCACCATTATTATAGAAATTTTGAAGGCGATACCTATAAGCATTGTCTAATTTTTAATAAAAATTCAACTTTTCTAACCCATTTTCCTGCCCAATTCTTCTTACGAATTTCATCTCTCGTTAATTCTCGTATCTTACCTCCTATTGGGTGGCTTTGACGAGGCTCAAATTATGTAGTGTCTTACCTAATACATTCAAATAGCACTGTAGTGAATTATATAATCCATGCGTGCCCATTTTTAGTGTTTAGACCGTTCGTGATACATGCATTCCTATCAAAGCTAAACGGGAAGATACATGGTTTAAGCAGGAGAATCTTCTAGCCTCCGTTCGGGTGATGAGATCAGTGATTACCGACATTTTAACGGAACAGTTTTTCATCGTTTTCTGGGATAGTGTGGTGAAAAAGGCCATTGAAATCTGGCTAATAAATAAGCTTTCAATCGTGACACAGGATTCCTGACTTGTGACACCCATCCCATTGTGAAATTGTCTCATCGTGACACATCTAAGGAAAACCTGGGGAACTCGATCATAAGATTAATTGACCAATCAACTTCGTACTTGCACTAGAGGGGTTGTATACAGTCCGACCAAATTCAAACTGGAATGAGAGCCCCTGATGACGATGGTCAACATTTTCGTCGAACGTAAAAAAATTTACTTGGTGGGGATCGGGATGGTGTAGGTAGCTAGATTGTTGGCTTCCCACCCCGTGGGCTCGGGTTTAAATCCTGGTGGGTCAAAGAATTTTCAGAGAACGCCCGATCTTTGCTTGAATGATGTGTGTGGAGGCCATTTCAAGCGCAACACTACATCCGCCGGATTAGCCATGGTTCTCTTGGCGCCTTTCGTTAACGTCAGGCTAATGCTGACTCCGAGTTTCTCTCCACCCTTCCTTACCTACCCTCCCCTCATGGAGCAGATGACCACAGCTATCGGCCGCCTCCTCCAAATACCATACCATACCTCGACCTGGCGAGCTTTTTCGTCGAAACATCGGCAGTCGTGGACCTCATCACCCGGACGGAAGCCCTGGAACTCTTCTGCATAAACATTCGATGAAAAAGGCTCATCGTGTGCGTCATAAGTTTAACTGAAGGAACCCAGGAAGTGGCCATAAACCGAGGCAGGAATAGCTTAAAGATACCACTGCTCCCAGTTTCTCAGAATACTCGCTTCCTCTCCGAGCAGAATAATTTTTTCGAGCGCAAGAGAACGAGCGCTCACGACCCGCGAAAAGTTGCAAGTTAAGCATTGTCTGCGAGAGAGAGGGAGAAAGGTCGAAAATTTCTCCGGTAATTGAATTTCGGAGTGATATCTCGCCACGTGGGGGAAATTATTTACGAAGCCAACCAGAGGAAGTCTATGAGTGTGTGTGTGTGTGTGGAAAAGAGGCCTAATTCTCTTTGAACGACCCCGAGTGAGGGAAGGGAATAAAAAAAATAAGAAAAGAAGATGTGGAGGCAACAGGGATATATATTGGGTACTTACCTCCTCCCCCGAGGATAATCTTCTCGAGTCCAATAATCGGAGATTCGAAGAGTAGAGTCAGCACGAACGAGGCGCCGAAGGAGAGGACTATGTCGCCGGCTGAGAGCCAGATCTGAGAACGAAGAGAAAAATCGATGAGTGGTACCAAGGAGGGGAAAAATTCATGAAACATCGCGTTAAGAAAGAATGATCGCCCTGACCCTTTTAACATCGGATCGTATCCGTCATATTTTTTTGATGTTACCTCCGGCTTACGCTGTTCCACCTCCTCCCCCTCGCGATAACGTCCTAATATCCAGCGAAGCCCCCGTCACAAGGTTCCATGTGTAATTCGTAAATATAGAGCTCCCGAAAGGGGAAATTTTTTTTTAGGATTAAGGCCATCAAAAGATTCATGGCGTCATTAAAGCGTGAAATTGGGCTTATTACTCTATTCCATTGAAGTATCGGGGACATGAACGAATTTTGAAAGGCGCGAATTTGAGAAAAAGTCTATAATAGCAAATATTATTTCTATATAGTATCCCCATACTGCTTATAAACTGCGTGAGTTTATAGTTTTGAAAGTAATGTTTATCAGAGTAACGAATTTGCTTCCATGAAAAGTCATAAATTTATTAGGCTTGTAAATATGTGAGAATATATATATGACTTTACGTCTTATCCTCATTTTTACGGTCAATTATAATGTAGCTGTTACTTGGTTTACCATTCTTTTGTTAGGTGAAAATTAAAGGTGATGTGGATAAATATGTCTCTCCATCTCATTGAATGCATTGTCTTAAGAAATGCTTCTTTTTTAATTTGTGAGGAAATTATTTTTCTAACTTTATTGTGGTTCCGTAAATTCTCGTGTTGACAATACTTTATCATTTAAATTTAACGACTTGATAGGTATTTTTGCGGCACTCTGGGTCACGTAGGTAATTAATATCTCATTTTCATGCCAGAATGTGAGTATATTCATGGTAAGAGTAGAAATAAGAGTGAGCTTATACTGAAAAATTTAGTACCAGTTCCTTACCTCATAAAGAATTAGTACTAAAATTTTCATCAGTGGAAAACTTCAAAAAGAATTTTTCCTCGTATGTAATGAGAATTTCACCTTTAATTCCTTGTCTTCGTGGTAATGAAAACTTCAGAGAATGAATGATTGGCTCAATAAAGTATGTATGAGAAAATTGGGACAGAAGCAAGAACTTTCTTTTTCAAATAGTGCCGTATCTATACATGAGGATTCAGAAAAAGAGTCCGGAAGTTATAATTTTCCCTTTGATTAATTTAATTAACTCTTAGGAACTGAAGCAATGATGAAACCCATTAGATTACATAGGACAACTTCCCTAGTTGTAACAATTTATGGGCACAGACCTTTGAAACTAAATATTATGCAGTTAATATTGATACTATGACAAGGATTCGAGTTTGCATTTTTTATTTCGTATGAAATGAGGAAAAATTAACTAAGGCCACAGTACTCGTTACCTTTCCAATTCTTGTCATCTGAAAATATGAATTGGAATTTAAAGTGAACTCTTAGTTTTTTTAATGGAATCTGGAAAATTTTAGAGATATTATTTGCCACTTACCAAGTGATATATGGAGCCGTAGTATGGACTTCGAGCAGAGGCAACCGTGTACAGCTGGAGGGCGCCATGTGAGAGAAACGCGCAGTAGGTCATTCTGCTGAGAGTAATGATCGGAGGCCACACCAAGAACGGCTTCAGGAAGTCTTTTCGGTCGCAAAGGACATTGGAAAATTAAATAAAAGATAAATCGTAAGTATATTTGTTAAATAAATTTGGGCAGCACTCTCACTCCACGGAATTAAAATAAAAGTTACTATTTAAAAATGCTTTCATTTAATCTATAATAATCTAATCTAATCTAATCTATTTAATACTCTCAAAACGTTGTAACATAACATAAACAAGCCACCATGTTGTTTGTATGTAATTTCAAACTAACAATGGTAGTGAGGGACGGGGAGATTGTTGTGAAGGGAAAAAGGGCAGTCGTGTATGGAGAGAAGGAGGAGGCAGACGTGTTGAAAAGAAAGATCGGGAGAAAGACTAAAGTAGCGGTGTATTGAGAGAGCAGAGGAAGAGATACGGCAGAATTCAAGATCGGCAGGGAGAAGAAGAGAACGCAGAGAAAAGGAGGCGCCTACGAGAGGAGAAGAGAACGGGAGGAAAGGGATACGAAGAACTCAAGATCCACAATGGTGCAGTACATGGCGGTGGTTCAGTGAGTGGTAGTACAAAATATAAATGGGATTGTGATAATCATGGTGGCTTTTTGATGTTGGTTTTTTTTTGCTCCCAAGTATTAAAATATAGAGCTGGTTTTTTGAATTGTACTAAAATTATTTGTTTGGTTAGTAGTGGATATAAAATAAAACGTTACAACGTCGAAAACGTTTCTTTTGATGCCATTTCTCCGTCTCCTCATTTTACGTAAGTTCCCTCATATACCTACTCATATTATTTTATTTGAAGACACTATCTTAAGAAATATTCAATCTTTTGATTGGTAATAAAATTCTTCTCCACTCTTTTCTGGCCATTATTTCGATTTCTCAAAACCTCACGTTGAAAATACTTTTACCTTTTAAAATGTAGCTACCTACTTGATCTAGGTACGTATAGGGCACTCTGGGTCACGCTATTATTTATTCCCTCATGCACTCATATTATTCCCTCATATACTGATGTTATTTTAGTCATTCTAACATTGTTTCACCATCAGATACATGGAAGATGTAACACGTAACAGGTTTTTAGAGCTGCAGATTAATTTTTGTTTACCACAGTGAAATATAGTGAACTTTCCCTGCTCCCCGTGCTTAATTTAATGCTTATGCGTGATTATTATGCCAGCCGAATTTATAAAAAATTTCAGCAAAATGATACCTATCCCAATTCTAATTCCTGAATTTTTTATTAAAAATGTTCTTTTTCAAATTAACGATAGGTACTAAAAAATCTGCTTCCACTGAAAGTCTGTTTACGCTACGGTAATTTTATCGTAGTATACCGGGATAACCTACTGATCCAATTATATTTTGAGTATATAAGGCTTAATCAATGCCTACATATGTTTCGCCCTTAAAAATCACCGTGCTATGAATGAGATCTCACCGCTCACCAATTAACTCTCTCCTAAACTATGAGGTAATAGAATCAAATTAGCCTGCAAACCGAGTCATGCGTTCTCACCCATTTCCTATAATGGGAATTGATGTAGAAAGGGAACACGATAGCCGTAATGCTTTACTAGATCTATCAATTAGCATTGGCATTGAATCAATAGTTGATGATGTTAAAGGCTTTTCTCCCTGTCAATCGGCGGCTGAATTTGACTGGTGGGAGTCAATAATTCTCGCTTTAATACCCATTAATATACTCTTCAGCATACAAGAACTTAATGGGTTCGTATACTGTGAGAGAAAATCCATAATGCAATTTAAAATCTTTCATAAATTTGGGATAACAATATCTTCAAACAATGGCCTCTCTCTCGTGGAACATATGAAAAAGTTCTTGCCTAAGTCAAGAGGAAAATATGTCGGCCAGATATTATTGATATCAAATAACTTTAAAGCAAAATTTTAATTCGACATATGCGTGAATTCTGTAAACCAGTATTATTGCATCACCGGAATATTCTATTTTTTAAGCTACTTTATCCACTTAAGTTTTTTATGCCTCAAGTTTTCAATGAATATGACAATTTCTACCGATTCAGGCGTGATATATTGGAAGTTCGGCGTAATGAAATGAAAGGTATTAGCACTTATCCCCAATAATTTAATGCGTACGACGCATTGTCCTGTCTTGTACCAGATTATGGCTCTGTGAGCTGAAACGCGTCGTTCGCATTTAATTATTTTGGAAAAGTTCCACTAACTTTCATTTATTTCAATAATGTGATGTCTGTTTGTTTCCCTTTTCTGATTTTATACTGCATTCGTGGATAGCATATCCCTATTTTGTAATTTTTTCACTGCAGAGTCTCATTCTGCATACCATTTATGCTCCATAGGACAATGTCTTAAATTATTATTATTTCCAATTTTTTGTTGAATCATTCTGGTCAGAGTACGGGTTATACCACGCATCTTCTCCTTTACAAATATTTAAAAATTTTCTGACGACACGGCATGTGTTCAATATTGCTGATTGTGGGACGAATATTTTTTTCGGCAGTCCAAGTGCATCTTTTAAACCTTGATATAGAGAGTGAGGCATTACTCCTTTGGTGGAGAATATTATTGGTACTATAAGGACTTCCTCGCATTTCCTTGGTATCGTAGTTTTCTCCATCAGATTTCGCATTTTTTTTATTCGTTCGTATCGGTTGAATTTATATTGTGAGTATTTGGAACTGCAATTTATATTAAGTAAGTTGCAGATCCGGTCTACTTTTGAGAATTTTGAATAACTTTGCCAATATATCTGTCAAAATACAACATTCAGAGGTCATTTTCAAGCATATTAACACCATAAATATTATAATGAATGGTGGAGGCTGATACTTTGTGAAATTCCATTATAGGGTATGAAGTAAAGATACTTTTCCACATAAATATTTATTAAAAAACGAGTCGATGTGTTTCACTGATAATTCTGCAAATGTGGCACCACTGATGATTGTCCTGATGATTTTTCAGTGCAGAGATACATGTTGATTCATTTTTTAGTAAACATTTATGTGGACCTGAGCAAAGTATCTTTACTTCATATCCTATCATAAGTATGATTTATTTAGTTATTATTACTAGTGGTAGTATTTTTTTATTTCTATTACTATGCTCTTCGCTTACCCCCGTTGCCCGTGGAGACGGCAATGATGATCCAACTGGTACCGATGCTCCACGTGATGCGATGGAAGGCTCCATAGAGTGCGGACTCGAGAGGGTCGTAAGGTCGGCCGGGGGAGTAGAACACCCAGGCGGAGAAAACTGTGCCCTCGATGCAGACCAAGGCTATCAGCCAACCAGCCCACACCACCAACTGCAACGAGGACATTTTCGTGAAAGAGAGTGAGAGAGAAGGAACGCAGCAATGTCTATCCGTTGCTCAGTGAAAACTTAGCAAGCCTTGGTAGCTGGAGAGTAAAGTCCTTACATGTGGCACAAAAGGTCGCGAGTTCGAGTCCCGCATGGGTAAATTTCCCCTATCCAAAGCATAGATAATCGTATACGTTTAATTATCAAGTTAAAAATACCGTTGTAAAAGATCAATGGTGCTATTTTCGGCGATACAGGAATAAATTAAGAAACTGTTACCCCATGTTATCTACAGAGTATAGAATACTTTGGGCAAGAGTTGGTCATGACAATATTTTCTTTTCATATTTCTTGTGGCACCAAATTTTAACTCCTCCATTTAAAGGTATTTCGCAATTCGAATACAAATGAGGAAATTGTTGATAATATGTTTGCGGTGATCTCACTTCTTTTTATGGTTAATTTTGGCAATACTCCATCCCCGGCCCCGCAAAAGTCTTAGCTGCATCACACTCTCCCAGGTAATCAGCGAGATGTAATGTACAACATCATGTCATTGTTAAATTTATTCAGAAATAATACGGAAGCTAAGAGTTTTATTCTTAATAGCTTTATACATAGATGATTTTCTCTGGGTTTTTAATTCCTTATGAGTAAAAATTACCCTTATTGAACGCCAAAGGATGCGATCCCCTTTGTTGTTACACCAAGGACCGTGTGATGCTCACCCACGAGTTACACATCCCTTGCTTGGAGAGAACTGTTGCTCGCACGTTTCCTCCAGAGCAATTTTCCACATCTTGAAGGGATTCTAAGAAATATTGAAAATATCCCTCATTACCAAAAAGTGTTGTATATTTCACTGCGAAATACACGCAAATGGCCAGCAAGATATGGAAGAGTGGAACTTCTGCCATTGGTGGCATAGTCATTCAATCGCAACATTAATCAGTTTTATTTAGTATCTACGATAAAACTGAAACTAAACATATCTTTTTAAAATAACAAGATGATACAGTAGCACATATCTACTACTCACGGGATGGTGGGAGCATGAGATCATGGCGTTACGAATGGTGCAGGTATTGCGTAGTGTACTGTGGGGTTTTCATTCTAATAATTGTATGCTTAATGTTGGATATACCTTCAGAAATTTAACTACGGGAACCGAAAATAACCATTTAGGAAGAGCCACAAGATTCACGCGTGCTTTAAAATGCTAATCCTTAGCGTCCCAGAGAGACCACAACTCCTAGAGGGCTATAACGGTCATGTCAGCGAAAGGATTAATGTTTACTGAAAAATCAAATAATCCATGTGGAAACAAACTAATCACAACCATCTCTGTCATCAATTAACCTAGTTACTAACACTTCAAATATAGCTGCCGTAGTTAATTTTTCTCAATTCAAGGTATAGCATCAGAAATGCAATTCATCATAAAATATTAACCATTATAGAGGAGCCACAAAATTCACGCGAACATTAAATGAGTTGGTTAATGATCCACGCAATCTTAGTGCTTAATGCTGCACCAAATAATCCATGATACCGTCAATGGAGGCCAATGCTAACAGCCACACGACCAACTGCAAGGAGGAATATTTCGTGATAGACGGAGAGAGAAGAAATGTCGTAAAGTCAATTTTCTCTCTTCAGATAGAGACGTATGAAAAAAGAAGCAAAAGTGCCCGAGGCCCCTTTGAGATATTGCGACAAATTCTGGAGCGAAATTGAATTTCGTAGTTCAATGAGTAATACGTTCCATACTCCAGTGGAAAAAGTTCACGTCCCCAAAGCTTCTCGGCGGAACGGAAAAGAAACACTGGAGGACTTATGACCTTGGCCATGAGTGGATGGAATTTTTTTTCTTTCTACGTCTATTATCATAGCTGCTCATTTTGTTTCCGCAGCTTTTCTTATTTTTTTAGCTGGAGACGTGTGCATCCGTAAGAGCGTATCGCTGACGAAATCCAATTTCTCTTTACTCAATGGGATATGAGGTCCTTAATTAGTATTTTCTCACCAAAATTGCGGGAGTCAAGCTATCGATTAATATGTTACTACCACCTTGATGTTTTCAGAGAACTTACAAACTCACGGTTCAGAATTAAGAATCTCCCCTATGGCTTGGCCAGTCTTAACATGTCATCAATTTTGTTAGGAATTTTCAATTTAAATAAACGTTCTGAGCTGCATATTTTTTAATTATTTGATATGAAATTGCAGAAAAACTGATGGACCATAAGCGTTTGCCTCCAGACTTGAATGTAAGCGCGGCCGAGCAATGAGTATTGTCGTTGAAATTATCCACATGAAGCATTTACCTTTGCCATATCAACAAAATCCATAAAAGGCACGGAATATATGTTAAACATGTACGACTTTCATTTACACATGAATCGTATGCCGAAATCCTTTCTAAAACGGTCTTGTTTGAAATGATTTCCCTGTGCTTTGATCGAAGTATGACCTTTAGAGACCTATTTTTCATTGCATTGGAATTAAATGATTTATATTTTCCTTTGGCTTTAGGGTAAATTCAAAAATAAAATTCTGAGAGTTTATTCGCTCTCCGTTTCTCTTGATAAACTATCTTGAATTACTCTAAACCTTATCAAAAATATTTTGCCTCGACCGTTTTTTAGTATGAATCGAATTTTTGCTTGAATACAAATTCACCGTGGTAGTGGTGGTATTATTTTTATGGTATTATTTTTACGTGGTAGTATTTTTATGAAGGCCAAGCATCTTAAGAACCCAATCGCTCTTTCTGAAAGGTAACCCTGTCACTTTGGTTACCATAGAAAAAATTCGTCGGCCACGCTGTTATTGGATTCAATCTTCACCTGTACAAAATTATACTCACCACGGCCAATTATTTATTTAAAGTATCTTCTTTAAAGTGACTAGTCTTTTTGGTGTTTTAAGTAATAAGATAAAAGGAACTGCGTGAATAATATAGCAGTGGGATTTCGGGTTCGCTGTTATTGTTGATACTCCAGTTCATGGTAGATTTTTCGTCACTTTATCATAAATGAATGATAAAGGAAGGGAGATTGAAATTCCGGAGCAGACTTTCGTGAATTATCAATGGAATAGACGAAGAAAATTACCTTTAGCAATTCAGCTCAATCGGCCAAGGTTCAATATAAATAAGTTCGTCTTAAAATATACTACGCATGAAGGACGAATCCCGTTTTACCGTCTTTTTGGTGACTGATAATTCGGTCTTAACTTTTGCCATCATTTTTTAATTTGAAGGGTATGTAGAGTTGACCCTGTTCTACATTTGCCTTTATCTCCAATCTAAAATTTTTACCCCTGTATTTTCCCAATTTTTTTCATATTTGAGGTACAGGAAATATTTTAAAAAAGATTCAACTCCATGTACCTTGAAACATTTATTGAGTAATAAGTATCCAAAAAAATAAAATAGCAGGTCAAGTGGGAGGTATGCGTGTTAAGGGTGAAATGAATTGTTGAATCGGCTCCTTGTATGTTATAAAAGATAGAAATAAACGCTAATCTTCCATGCATGATGTTTTAAAAGCGCATTGAAAGGCCATCTGCAAAGGATGATTTCCCTCGGTGCGCACCCGTTTTTATATCAAGGCTTACCAGCAATGGGAAAAGAAGATATGCCGGAGAATTGGGTATTTCCCGTCGGCCGAAGTAAGAAAGGAGGAGCTTGATCCGCTCCTCTGACTTGGGAGCATAGGATTCTTTTAACACTGAAATTCTTCTCTTACATCTTCACGGAGAAGGAAGTGGTATTGATGGATCGTGTAACCCTGTGGTGCGTTGCATTGACGCCGGTTCGCGCGACCCCTGCAGGCGTCGCCATATTCGGGGGCGGCAACAAAAGTCGTGCGCCGCGGCCACGAATATCTCAAAAAAGATCCTCAAGTCGGCCTTTTAATGTGCTATTATCCACTGCGTATTTAAATGGGTTTACCGAAGCCGCCACTCGCGTCACTTGCGGACAAATTGATCCGAGTTACACAGAGAAATAAGGTATAATTAGGGGGTGTCAACCGAAATTTTCTTGATGATGCGATTTATCAAACACACACATAACTCTTCACTGCTATTCCTCGCATTTGCTAAGACCATGCTTTTAAATACTGTGAAAAAAGGTGGATCGCATTGCACTCATCACCGCGCTGCGGACATTTAGGAAAGCCGATTAAAATCCTTCCGAATTGGCAACAGGAATCAGCCTTACGTGGGATGAAATTGAGCCTCCTCTATGCAGTCTCCTTGACCGCGGCGTTGCCGTATAGATGTCCTCGGCCGTGTTCGCATGATGTCACCGCGGAAAACCCGCCCACGATTTCGTGCCGGTAGTATCTACCCGAGATTACTCAGCAAAGCACGCTTCGCACTCCTACGAAATTCTATGTTTTATTCGGCCGGGTAGAAAAATGTGTTGCGGAAGGAGAGGGCTGGGCGTTGCATTGCTGTTCTCCCGCTGGAATCTCGGGCAAGGAAATAATTTCCGCTTCCACGGAGCTCTCTATGTGTCTCTTTTATTTTTTCCCTTAATTTCGCATTCGTGACCCGGAGAGCACACTTCTAGGCACGGCGGCAGGACACATTTTTATGCGCGGACCTCTCATCTCTGCCGCCTAGGAAGATGGAACTGTTCGCTGAGCATATTCCTTCGTTCTGCTGCTATTGTAAAAAGTAAATCTGCTGCGGTAAGCACGCGGCTATACCCTGAGGAATCTCAATCTCAATTTACATTTTTCCGTGTACGATATGCCGTGCTCATCTCGACTCATCAAATGATTTCGGTTGGAAGAAGGGAAAGATTGTTTAAAAGAATTTAAAAGAGTTGTTTAAAAAATCCTTATTCCGTCATTCTCTCGTAAGTTTAAAACGGGACATCGGGAAAATTACCTCACGTTTTCGATGAATTGGTGACGTCCTCAGATGTCTAGCTCATTTATTCAAGCTGAAATTATTATTTAGTAAAGAAATAGCTTAAATAATGTAAACAACAGCGAACCGCACAAAGAGTGCGATGTTCTCAAACGCCCCCAGCCTAGCAAATGTAATACTCCATTCGGTAATTATGAATGACTGAGTGAAAAATTATGCACTATGGGGAGGGAGAAGGAGTGCGTTTTAGGAATTAAGTGGGTAAAAACGCGATAATGACGAGCGATAGAAAAAATATTCTGATAGACGAGACAAAATGTTAAGAAAATCCACAGAAGCAGTCGTAGAGAAAAGATGTAGAAGGCCCGCACACGTGGAAAACGCTATCTGCGTCTATCTAGATAAAAATGTTTGACCAACTCCCAACATTAGAGCTGGAATGGAATCAAATGCTTGTGATATCCAGCATATTCCAAAGACGTCATTAAATTAGATAAGATTATTAATTTGGATTGTGGAGCTATTCAAAAGACATCGATTTAGATGAATTCTCTCCTCAAGCCCTAATTTTAACAAAGTATAGGTAAGATCCGGATTTCTGTCGGGGCAAATACTTTCTTGCCACGATACACAGTGTACTCATGATATTATAATCGTGGGATAGGTAGGATATTACCTGCCCATAAACGATTACATTGAATGGAGAACACAGCATCAACTGTTCAAATGGTTCATTCGTTCCCTGATGTCCTCCTTCGCAAATAACGTGTTCCTTGACTATCCACCTTGCATAGCAACTTAGCACCTAACACACTGAAAAGTTCTTTTGGGCAAGAGTGTATAACGCCAATATTTTCTTTCCATAATTCTTATTTCTCCAAATTCGGGCTACATTGTCAAAATGTTTTTCATTATGCTAATGCAAGGAAAATCTCTGCGATTTAAACTTAGATACGATACGTAATGATAAAGTAATGCATAGTACTTTTAAGTACGCATGATTTGGAACTTGGCGTCATAACGTTATGGTGCAGGTGGCATAAAATTCGTAGTATAAAATAATTTTATCTCCGTATTGTGGGCCATTTAGCCTTATTGTGGTGTTTTCAATCTAGTTAATGCACGCTTAATGCCCGATATAACCTCAGAAGTAGAACCCAATAACAAATAGTCACCATTATAAAGGAGTGACAAGGTTCACGTGTATATAGAAATGATTAGATGAATGGTTCAATCATTCTCTTACTGTTTACCGAAACATAAAATAATCCATAATAATAGTAACTAATTATAATTATCTTTATTCATCCCCTGAGATAGCTATAAGCATTGATATTCCATGAATAGAGCTCAACAATTCCAGGGATGGCGAGCTTAGTTTAATTACCAGTAGTATGCTATAATGGTGCGCTTAGGATGTAATTTAATTAAGATTCCAACGCATCACGGAGGTCTCAATTAAATTATAATGGGGCGACATTTACGATGGACTTCAATATCATCATTAAATCATAAAATAAACGGCATAGCAGTGAAAATCATTCAATTTCTTCAAAGCGAGTGAATAATATAATTATTAATACATATTTTACTTGTGTTTCGCCATCAGTTACTACATATTCCCTATCAATACCCTTTCGATAACACTCGTCATTCAAAGCAGTGGAGTCGGTCACTAACAAATCTTATATATATGTAAAAGCAACGGGAAAAATTTATCTTTCTCATTCATCAATTATAGCATACACTAGAGTTTAATTCCTTCAAGGAAAACCTATCATTTAAGGAAGGAATTGCTAACAAGATTATATGTAACAATGAATAATGCGAGGCCAATACGAGGAGGAGAGGAGTAACTAGAAGCAGCTTGGCTGGCGTTTGTGACGTCATCAACTGCATTACTTAAGGGTTTTCGATTTTCTGCTGCGAATAGCTAGAGAAGTAGGAAACGGATTGTAAAACCGAAAAATGTGGTTCTAATTATAATTATTCTAATTTTTATTATTCATCGAGATCTAACAAAATTGATAATAAAATAAAATGGGTGTACGAGCTCGTTCTTAACTACCAATAAGGCATTGGAAATCCTAGCAGTCGATTAATTTTCTCATATTAAAATAATTCTTCGCTGATTTTACACGGTTTCAAAATCTCCATAGTTGTCGATTTTTCCTTAGATTGCATATCTCATGAAACGTCGGCAGGTATGAATATTTTTAACCCGGGGTAAAACCAGTGAGTTAATTTATCTATGCCAACAGCCGAGAGAATGAGAAACATCAAATCTTTTATTTTACTTGAGCCGACGACGGAGGAACTTGGTATGGATCCTATGATAGTCATTTCCTCAGTGAAGACTGATAGCAGGATTATTTGGACCCAAAGAGTAAGGGGATCACATTTCCAGGTCACATTTATTCTGCCATGCTTTCTCCTTTTCCACATTCATGTTACTACCCAACCCTCTTTCTCAAGTCTACTCTATCGCGGTATTTCCGATACAAACGTAATGTCCCATTGCGAATTTCTAATGCTTTATTTTTTCGCCATGGTTCTTTCGTCTCGTTCCCACGGGATCCCGCAGTGCTCCGCGTATTTGTGAACAGAGATCGTGACTTCTGTTCCCATCATTTTTCATCGCCTCCGGTCTTGCCGGCGAAATTGAAAATTTATTGCTAATTTTTGCGAGACTTGTGACTTTTGAATCTTTCGGCCTATATCTTCTCATCATTAATTTTTTTCAGAGTGGGTCACAAGTATCTTAAGCTCGTGGGGAGGGAGCAAAAGTTTCTCCTTCGTTTTTTGTTTTTACGAATTACTCCCACGGCACAGATTTGAGCTCAAGGACAATGAAGGCATTAGGTACAGTCCCACGAGGAAAGGAAGTAGGGCGAATTCAGCATGATACTATTGATGAAGAATGTTTTCTTTTCTATCAATGTCATTCAATTCATAATAAAAGTAGTATGAAAACAGAGCGAGATTGGTGTATAATAGAGTTGAATTCTTTTGGCCAACAAAAAAATACGAATCGTATAGTAAGGATTACTAATAAAGAAATAAGTTCCTCGTTGCTCTTCCATAGTATGCAAATTCAAGAGCGAGAAGCCATTACTGTATAAATTATTTGGAGATTCGAATTCGAATTCATCTAAATTTACGGCACTTAACCTCCATTCACAAAGCTAACTTCAAATGCAAGTATGTAAATGAAATTTTCTATATTGTCTTTTTTTGCGTGTTAAAATTGGATTCTAAGTTTCGCTAAAAATAAATAATTCCCTAAATTTTGAGATTCTGAGAAAATTTTAAATATTCTAATTAATTCCATATAGCACTGGAATAGCTGTTCCCTTTGGGATAATCGTCGCATTGCCTTTATTTATTTATTACCTGTAGTGCTCTAGCTAGGCTTCAAATTATAAAGTTCATGGGAGTAAGGTATTTCGAATGCAGTAAGAAGACAATGTAAAAGAAATTTTTAGCTCTTTTTGTAAGACCATCTATTTAAACTAATGAGTATTGCAATGGGTCGGGTTTTTAAAGAAGCACTTTATATCTAAATGCCTTATTTTGAAATTTATGTTTGATTTATCAGCTGAGCAATATGTTTTTGTTGTTGTAGAGTTACCGGCTATTTCCGTATCTAGCATCACGTAATGTGAACATGGATTTTAGGTATTGAATCATTATGTCTCCAAAGTAGATCAGGTATAATTAATGGCGATATTTTATTGAATTGGCGGAAATATACTATCATAGTGTAACAGATGGCAAGCGGAAATCATTTCACGCCTCAGCGCTGAAATTCCCAGCATTAAATCCTTTGAAACACAGTCATAGCAGCAAAGAAAGAATAGATGACCAACAATCAAATAAATTCTCATTATTGAAAAATATTATGCATGATTTTCATCGCAGTATTTTTTTTTAATCTCAAAAACTATTTATTGGTAAAACTGCACTTAAAGCAGTTGCCTCGCCTTTCAATCCTCGTAAAAATAAAAATGTTGAATGCAATCCGAATTGATGTGGTGTCCCTCATATGACGCGATATGCCGATTAACACATCTGTAAATTATATGCGGTTGTTTTTCTCACCATCCTTGTACGTACGGATAATCTTTTAACTCTTATCAACGAACAGTTTATTTATCCCGGTTATAACCATGATACCGTGAGAATCATTCATTTATTACCACGTTTGAGGCTTCTATTTGCCTTATCGAACCTTTCTACAGACGTTCAGCCCTTATAATTACGAGTTGATGGAAAATGAGAATCGAGGTTATTTCATTATTTTAGGGGTTGATAGGATGGTGAATTCAGTATTGCTTGGTAAACTGTCGAGTGATAGAAATACGGTAATAGCTTTTAAATTCTGATGGAGAAATGCACTTAAGCTCTCAAGACATCGCTAACCAAGGATGAAGAGTTCTCCATTAAATATCTCCGTAGAGGTGAAGAAATCCCATTTTACCCTGAAATCTCAGCTACTCATTTTACCTCTTCTCGTGATGTTCTCCATCACCCTTGTTTGTACTACTGGAATCCTCTTTTTCGACTCCGTTTACCATCTTCATTAGCCAGCAACCTGAGATTATTTTGGCGCAGCTCTCCACTACGCTTTACTATCTGCTTACCTTTTCATATATACATCTTTCTTCTCTTTTACGCCGTAATTTCTTGGCCCATGTAACTATTTTGGGTCCGTCCTTTGCCTGTCTTCCCGTTCACTTGCCCTTCGGCGATGGTCTTCCTTCTCTATATCATGCCTCATACATCCTCTTACCAGATTTGCATCCCACGATGCGTCCATTCGTGCACGCAGATGTCCATCTAACAATCCTGAATTCATCACATGAATAATTTGGATACTACTTTTAGTTTTAGCACCGCAACCACAACAATAATTCGAAGCTCCTTGCATGCTCGTTAAAAGCCTTGCCTGTCTGAGCCTTTGCTGTCGATCGACATATGAAGGGTTGAACGTAGTTAAATGTTTAGAAGCATTGAACCCTTCAGATTTTCGATTGTAAGGCATATCAAACGACTTCAAATTGAGGCTTATCGATTTAATTCTATTTCGAATTCCTCCTCCTTACGTGCCTGCTAAAAGTCTTGCACGCCTAAGCCTTTGCTGTCGATCGAACCAGGAAGGGCTGAACGTAGTTTTTCATTTGACTGCCGCAGGAGGGAAAGAAAGGGGTACGGACTGTGAGGGGGAGGTGGAGTAGAAATTGTATCTTCAATGGGGTGTTTGCATAAAAATTTTTTGCGCTTAAATATTTCTTCATCGTATAGAGGAAAGGAAGTAGATGAAGAAAACATAGGTTTCAATGCAGTAAAATGGAGAAATATATTATTAAATGAATAATAAAATCGCTAAAATGCCAAGGAAATCTGCGGGAGAAGATACGGTTGGTGACGTCACTTGCCCGTAGTTACCGGTATGAGGCCTCATTGCGACTGGGAAAATTGTCGAAAACATGGTATTAGAGGTAAATTTTGATAAAGAAAATACAAATAATCTACCAAAAGTAGATGTATTTATGGTGGCGGAGTATTTGAAGGGTAATGACTGCTTCAGCATTCCGGAAGTTAGAGGAACGAAGGTACTTCGGTAAGTTACCTGATGATTTCATCTCCATAGTACAATGAAAGGTATGGGAAGCTGTCTTTTTATAGTCACCCTATAAGGCAATAGATCAGTTCCTTCAATGTGTGTGCCAGGATTGGCACAGTTCTGTTAAAAATTTTACATGCATGGCCACATGATATGCAAAATTGATCCGCGAGCCTTTCAAAAGAATCATTTACCTTGATTTTCATGAGAGTAAATACAATATCTCTCTGGCCAAGTTTAGTGTATTTCATTATCAAAGACATTGCATGAGGAAACCACTCATCTGGCACGCCAATATACATTTTGGATTTCCTATTTACACAGGAGAGAATTGCATCAGGGTCCTGAAATTCATGAGCAGACTCATCACTCTCAGATGAGCATGGCTCATATTCACTCCCACTGCCATTTTCCACACCCTCAGTTGTTGTGACAGACTCCAATTCCTCTTCATCCACAGCCCCACCTATTCTCTTCAGTGGAGATGTCGACATATCCCTCTGTAACTTGATGGGTGATGTGGTAATGTTAAGTACTTCCTTTTTTGTCATATTGCAATTAATACCCTTACTCCTGTGAGAAACAGAAGTTAGGACACTAGCATCACTAAATGTCTTAGTAAGAGTCAATGGCTCATAGTTGGATGCAGCATTTCCACCCTCATGAGCTTCAGAGCAGTCTAGTTCTATGTCCACTGATTCCTCATCCAAATCATGACTGGTTATATGGGGAGGGATATGTTTATCAACCTAAAAGAAAAGCATATATTTTATGAGTTGTATACTTCAGGTAATAATTTGCAAGTAACTGACATACATTTAACGAGACCCTTATCTCCATAGTACCAAGTTGATTTTTTTTTTAATTTGAGTACCTGAGCAGCACCAAACTCTTCACTTCAAATTTTCAATAATCACTTGAGCTTATATGAAAATATTCAAACTCCTACTGGGCATATAAGTAGAGAATTAAATATATGATTAACAGCATTTTATTTCACTTTCAAGCTTATTATTTTGCCCATTTTATTTCAGATATGATGGGGTTAGAATCCAAGTATAGCCAATAGCTAGAAGCCAAGAGTATGGATGCCACATTTTAATATGAAATATTTTTCAGAAATATTAACTGTTCTGTTGTTATTAGGCTTCAATGTTGCACAGGGGCGGATCCAGGATTTTGTTTACCGGGGGGGGGGGGGGGGTCACAAGGATACCTCGTCATACAAAACGAACGAAATGATAATGGGACCGTATTAAAAATCTAGCACATTTTGAAGGGCCTGGGGGGGCACGTGCCCCCGTGCAGCATATCATATATTAGTCAATCTATACCTGTAGAACACATTTATGTCTCTGTAACTATTTAGTGATTATCATTTATTTTATTCTTTAATTAAAATATTAATTTATTTAAAGGGCAAATATAAACAATGCAGTGTACACTTAAAGTAGGTACCTATAAAGAGTTCCCATAATAAGACTGTAATATTCATCAATTCACATTGAGGCTACAAATATCTTTAGAACCAGCCTAGGGAGGGCTGCATATGCATAACTTACACTCAGTGCGTCTTCTATTAATCTCTGCTGAGTCCTCTACAAGGGTAATTTTCGGGTGGTTGACGCAAATGCTCTCTGCCGATCTTCCTGGCAGCCAAATACGTGGGGAAAAGCACATTTTTTCAATAGCTTATGCCCTCCTACCATTTTGCACCTCATGAAATTTCCCATGTCGTCCTCCATCTAAGAACAAAAGCATTATGTATATATTTTCAACTGTACATACCAAAATCATAGCTCAGACTGTTTACTTCTGATCTACTAGATGCTTCTTCCAAGGTTTTCTTCGTCAACAATTTACATCCTTTGAATTAGTTTTTTGGAAGCATCTATTTTCCATTCCATTGCGATGGCTATTTTGTACGATTAATGGATTCATTCAGCAGATGTTAAAGGCTCTTCATCATGAATAATTTACGTGTCATATACATACATAAGCATCTTTTCAATAAGCGTCAGTAATAAATATTAAAATACCTTAAAACGGTCCTCGCAGCAATAAGGGTTGATTTCAGAGAGACATTGAAGTCCCTTCTTGCAGCTCTAAACCATTTCTTCCTCTGTTTCTCTTCCTTCGGAACCGCGAATAACACTTTGCTAGGGTTCCTGCTGCTTATATTTGTACACTCTGGTACAAAACACCATTTATATGCTGACATTGCGCACAGTTTATCTTTGACTTTCGTTCAAGAGAGCGCATAACCATTAACTACAGCATACCCGTACGGCGAGTACTCGTAGTTACGGGCACGTGACGTCACAGGCGGCCATGTTCATTTTTCTTGTTTTCGCGGACGTTCAAACCGGGTAATTTTTAACGCAGCCAGAAATGGCCAAAATTACCCTAAATTTAAGTTTAAATAGCATTTCCGTACCTAGGATGAAGTGAAGTTTCCGCATATATCGCTAAAAAAATCCATGCAAACACCCCATTCCGAAGGAATAATGTATTTCGTCTGGAATCTCCACCTCGCCGTATCTCCAGTTTCCTTTGCCACCCCTACCCCAGACACCCAATCTACTTTTCATCTCTCGAAGCGCGGAAATATACGAGTTGCCCGCCCCGGCAAAAACGACTTTTTATTTCTCCCCTTACCCAAGCTCGTCTGGCGAGCCCCGCGCTGCGTGTGTGATCGCAAGTGAACGAGTCTGCGTGCCTACGGTAATTCTCGTCTGGTAATGCTCGGGTCGGTGGGAGGAGAAGGTAAGGAAAAGGGAGGGAGGGGATAGGGAAAGGGTGTCAATTGGAGAGAAATGAACGAGCGACGTGAAAATTCTACGGCATGTCTTTTTCATTTATAAAATCGATTCGAGTCCATGCTGCTGTGCAGGTCCGGATGAAACGATGGCTTGATTGAGTGCACGTATTAGTCCGCCTGCCTTCGCCCGTCGAAGCCGTGTCGCTCGAAATGGATGGGTTTACTGTGCTTCCGCCGCTGCTAAATGGTTTTAAGCGTCATTTCATTCGTGTCCTAGACTTCTCGCGGAAAACTTTCCCTCTTTTCGATGCGAAAAACAATTCATTCTCTCTGCACAATATTTCTTCCGTGCCACTAATTTAAAATTAGCCTAAAATTAAGGATTAAAGCTTTCCGGGTGCACGAAATGCGCTAAGTTTTCTCGGTTGCACCACCATGACTAACTCTGTCACCGAAATATTGGTCATGCTTACTCTCCTGGTGGTGTAGCAGAGAGATATTCACCCAATCAGCTTTAAATCGGAAATATTTATCATCATTAGTAAACAATCCTAAGATTGGTTGGACGCAGCTCTCCATTTCTCTCTCCTATCTGCTAACCTTTTTATAGCGACTTATTTCTTCTATTTTACATCCTCTATAACCTGTCCTATGTAACTCTCGGAAATATTGATTTTAAATTGAGGATTAAGAGACCTACACTGGGGAATAAAATCCATCCCTCTTATGTAATGCCTAATATTGCGTGAATTCATATCCTTAGAAGGGAACCTCACCGCAAATTTCATTGGTGTAAAATTTAAATCTAGATTGATAAATATTATATCTTTCCATGTGATTATATTATCCCAATTATGTTTGATTAATTCATTCACTGCATTCATTGCATCAATTCGGAGATAATTATGCATGCCAACTGCCCAAAAAATGTTCAATAATTTGCATCATTCCAGCTTTTCCCGTTTCCTATTATATTTATTTTAATTTAAATGATGAAATCGCAGCACGAAAAAAGAAATTATATTCCTATCTTGGCTCAGTGAGGCACGGGATTCTATGGCCGTGCTAATGTGAAAAATATGAGCCCTTTTTGAAAACGTAACTACATCGTAGACGATCAATTTTGGATAGCTACGATTGCACCTCAATTTTTCTCAATATGTGTGCATATTCATACTACATACGCAACTCATTGAGAGAGGAATTACAACAACAGATATAAAGTAATAAAGCTGTCAAAAATTTGTGAGGATAGTAAATGCGTCTGATAATAAGGATAGTATTATGTCTCGGGAAAATTATTATCCATAATTTATGCATTTTTTTATAGATAAAAAGGGCGCAAATTTTGTCTCAAACAAGCTTCTTTCATCCTTTTGATATTATCTTTTCTGTGAAGAGCGACGAGTCGTAACATCTTTACGTTTTCCACGATAGCAAAGTTGAAACTCTCTTTCATCAGTTCTCAATATTATGTTTTTGCGCATCTGCCATTGTTGAAGCCTTAGCGTAGGAAAACCGATACAATTTCTTGTTTTACTTCTCCTCTTACGCTCGGATCAGGTTAAGTTTACTTTGATGCATTATACCTTTTGAAGTGATGAAAAACATACCCGACGCTAGCAAAAGGAAACACACATGTTTTGATTGGCCAAATCTCGCGTATCCATTGCTTCCATTGGTATTAGGGCTTTTTTCACATATACAGAACACCAGCACATTGTTCATAATGCACCTCTTTTCAGTGCTGAAATTACACACGCTACAATGGAGGCTCCAAAATGTATTGACTAATAAAAAGCGATTTTCACAAGAGTATTTACAGAAGAGCTCCTTTTTTCCTTGTTTTCGTTTATTCAATAGCGTATGTATCCTCAACAGTTCGTTATTCTTGACGAATTAACCTCGTGGGAAAATATTGGAAATATCTATCTTTCTATCTTTTCCTGAAAGTCGGCAACAACTCATTTTATCGGCTCAAATTCTTTGTAGTTGAACTCTATCAGGTGTCACTTACTAAGGATAAAAAATATCAATATCATGAAACACCGACACCAGCATCAGTTCAACCAATTTAATAGGAACGTTTCTTTTTTAAGGAATAGTCCATATCAATCCGAAGATAGTGCTTTTTAGTATCATAAAAATATACGTGACAAAACCACAAATATTTTCTGAGCGTTTATGAATGCGTCGTGGTTGAAAAGACCCTTGAAGCTAGTTTTCTAAACGATATTTTCATGCTAGTGAATTTATTCTTTTTTGTATTTATTCCCTAACCGATTTAGAGCAAAGAGCAGATACGTCTATTAACTCGCTAACTTCACCAAATAAAGATGTCACATCACAAAGGATTTTACTAAATAACCTATTTAACAATCATTTTTTTATTGTAATTTATGGGTCGCCTGGGGTGGCGACACCCCCTTACCCCCGAGGCAAGGAGACAATAGTTTAAAATAACTTTTTTTATTTCTCTGACGCTTTGGAAGGGGATCTATCCCCTCATCCCCCCCCCCATTAGTTACGCCACTAGTCCAGCATATTTGTTGCAGCTGTCCAGTTCGGCAGTACTGGTCAAGCATATTTGTTTGACATGAAATATCCGTTTTTCGACTTAAAGAGATCTTTGTAATTTTATGTTATTTAAAAGAATAGCGATATTTACTATATCTGTAAATGTTTGGTGATATCTCATGGCATTAGAGGAAAGAAGAACGAAAGACCTTTGCTTTGGCCCCCATTTTATTCATCCGATTACGAAGCAACCCGGCGTTACCCGGGAAGGACAGTACCTACCGAGAGAAGAGGGAAACTTGGAACTTGCTATTCATGGTCACATGGTAAGATTATTAGATAAAGGAACGAAGCAGGTATGATGATGGTATACATATGTAACAGCAAACAATGGAAAAAATTATTTCCGTGCACCACGCACGGGATCAGCTTATATCCCACTCCACTACATTGATCGTTGCGGGTCCGTACGTGTGTAGACCAGAAGCGTTTTGTGAACATATAACCCAGCAAAAACATTTGCTCAAAGTGGATTAATAGTTGAGTGTAGAATCCATTGAGTTAGGTTTTCCCCTTGAGCGAGTCAAGAGGTGTGCCTATCAGCAGTATGTCCCAACTACAGAAGTGTTATAACGTAACTAACGGTAATAAAAAAATGACGCGTTGGACACAACCAGAAGTATCACTACAAGCTTTGGGAGCATGCTACGCACCTATTTACTAACTTTGGTTGCAATCTGTGCAGCCGTATTGAAATGCAAAGCGGACAGACAAACAGACAACCTATTTTATATATGTTGGTATATTCTAAGCTTCTTGTTTGGTATACCTCTCCTAATAAATTTTACAAAATTCACTGTCCACTTATTAAAATTATTTTGTGCTAGTACTCAGCGACAATGCTTATGTCTGAGAGCCCCTCTTCACTCAAACCAAAAAACAGCTTCTCACTATCAATTACTTTCCTGCAGTCTTTGCTTCCTCAGAAGGCTTCTCAAAATATTCATCCTTTCACTTCCTCTGCACACGATTCACGCGGAAGTTATCTTCCGTCTCCTTCTCTGCCCGCTTTTTCATCTTTCACTTCTCTCAAAATTTTGCGAGCAAGGGATTCTGTAAAATGATCCTCTCTAAATGGAATAAAATATAATATTCAGATTTTTAAAAGTTATGAAATCTTTGCTACGATTTCCCGTTTTATTTCTATATTTTCCTCTCCGAAAGCGAAGCACCATCGGAAATTTTCTTTCCCGAAAGTTGAAAGTTGTATTTCAAAAAAAGTTACAAGGTTCGAACACTTAAATACTTTCTGAAAATGAAGTGTGATAAATAGTAAAAATCTCTCAAGATTGCACTTGATCACTTGTGGTAACAATTTGTGTGTATAGTCTTTGAAGTACGAATTGTATGGATGAATTGTTAATAGGTGCATTCTAGCTTTCCTATTAATGTCTCATTATTTACTACGCTCTCGGGGATTCCTTTTGCTTTAAAATCCTGATATTTTTCTTGCTCTGCACCCAAAAACTTTGATTAGTCCGGAAATTCAATCATTCATAAGTAGAAATTAATGGGAACTCTCACTATTATGCATTCGTTTTTATTTTTATGGAGTGTAAAAAATAAAGAGGTCCGTTTTTTTTTTCGTTTTTCTATCCGTTTCCAACCTCTCGAGTATTTCGCGACGAAAAATCGATGGCTTTAACATTTTCGCGTATATGGTGATGTCGTCACGAACTCATTCCGAACTGATCACCGCTTGTCAGCCACTCCTTAACATTGTGCCTCTCTTGGTTTTTCGACGTTTAAATTCCTGTAAGGGGCCCTTTCCCTCCATCAAATGTGCTCCCGGAGTGGGTGAATAAACCAGAAACTAAATGACGTCACCAACCTATCGATAGCGAGAGGCAACATTACCGTCTATTTATTTTAAACTTTCATGAGAATGGGTTGGTGGAGATTATATTTTTTGCCGTTGCTTATATTTGCCATCCACCTACCGAATTCTTATAACGAAACGTGATCTGAGCGTACGACCCCAATGCGCTAGCAACAATTCATCCGTTTCAATAAACTGGCTAGCCATTCATACGAATGAACGAAAGGTTGGGTTGTTACCTATTCAATTCCAGGAAGAAATCTCCAGGTACCTGGCAATATTAAATATCTGCCAAATTTGTCTGAGTTTTAACGGCGTGATTCCTCATGCTTTCATGGTTCCTCATTTATTCAAGAAAACCCTTCCATTTAATTTCTATGTGAAGCCGCAGTACTTCTTCTTTTAATGACCTCTCAGTTTGCGGAAAGAACCTTGAGAGGAAAGGCGCAAGAAACGGTTTGGGCTTGCGGAGGACTCCCGACGAAGAGATTGATGAGGATAAACTTCAGTTCTTAGGCCGGCATCATTGAAGGGATGCTAGTCCCTCTTTCGAGTTTGATCTCTCCCAACCCTTGTGATGATTAAAGCCGAGGGACAATTGATGAGAGTAATTTGCGTTAAAATGCGGAGAGGTAAAGATATTTCGGGGAAAGGGGAAAAGGAAGCTCTTCTCGATTGATGGTGAAAATATGCTAAATTCTTGAGAACCCTTAGAGGGCATTTAAGGTGACTATTCAGCTGAGAGACGAAATTCCTTTGTTAATTATGAATTATACAAGGTCACTCAGTGGGGGGTGGATAAATAAATAAAATTCAAGGCTAGACCTTCAATTTTTACTCAGGTTTTCCCATGGATTATCTTCACAACTCCTGATTTTCAGGAGGAAAATAACGAATAGAAAAGAAATATGTACCTCATATTTCAATTAATGCTTAAATCTGCTTAGTAGGGAGGCAATGGGGTATAGAATAACGAAATAGTGCTCATTTAAAGCTTGAACGCCCCAAGCCAACAAGTCTTGTGCAATAATCCTTGTTCCCCCTTCATTGAGACATACCCCCCTTCATAGACACCTACCTCACAACAAATCCGTTTACAGACGAAGCCGCCTCATCGCTCGTGCATCAAAGCAAATCCCACAAAGGCAATCCTTTAATTGATTACTTTTATTCAAGTATCTAGGCTCACACATTTATTTCCAGGATAATTGGGGAGCAATCATGATCTTCGCAGAGATTTAAGTGACTACAAAAAAATAAGTTTTAAAATATAAGACACGGTCTCAGGCGTTACTTATGTTCCCCTCCCAGTCACCTTTACTTAACGTCACACTACCACCCCCCTGCGACCCTCCACCTTGATTCCCTCATGTCTTTTAAACCTTTTGAGAACCCCTCCCCCTTTATCCCCCCCTTTTGTTCCTTGTCGTTTACCCCATGCAAGCCAGCCCGAGGCCTCCCCCACTCCTTTCTTCAAAAATCAGCTTTACCCGCCATCAATGTTCCTTCCCACCCACCCCCTTTTTTTTATCCCTCCCCTTCCACCCACGTTTACCTATTTAAGAGCGTGCCACCCATCTAATTGTACCTGATGATAACACTAAGTGTTGAAACCGGTCGTACGATTAAAAATAAAGTGTGGAATAAAACATAGTTATTTTATTTCATTCAATAAGTTTTAAAAGATGGGAGGAGTTTCATTTTTACCTCTATTTTCCCACTTTTCCTGCCCTCCGTATCCTTCTCTTAATGATTCTAATATCCCCAGATCGATTAAACAGTTGCAATGTTTTAATAGTTCTGGAACTATTTTCCTTTTTACAAATAGTTCTGTCTGCTGAACTTCGGTAATTTTGTTGTATCTTCTACCAAGTGCAATAGAGACAACGAGTGCTCATTGTGAGTAAACTCCGCATGCGAATGATCCCTTTGGAAAAAAGGATGTAATGGGTGAGTGAGATTGTAGTGGGAACGATATCACTTCACTGTGGGAGAGATGATAACTTCGCGTACAGATTATGATACTTGGGGGCAATTTTGACCTCACTTGGTGTTTTAATGACGTTAAACCGGAACCCGCTATGCAGATATTATGCAAGCAAAAAATAATTAAAGCCTTTTCGAGTCTTTGCTTGTTGTTACATTTTTTATGCTTGACAAATCGCTTATTCAAAGCATTAGCATCGCATTTGGTGCTCGGTTATTCGCTTTTGGCTGGTTTTTAGGACTCTTATATTTGCGCAGTGGACGTAAAACAAATTATTCCTCAAAGAGTTTCGTGAGCCCTTTTCGCTTCTAGCATCATGACATAATAATAAATGCCGCTTGCTATGCATGAGTGATTTCGGGCATGAATCGTTTGTTTTCCGAGTGGATTCCTTTTCCAGGTAAATCTGACTATGCCAAACCATGCTGAAATGCCTTTGATGCATTTATATTTATCATGGAATGACGCAAAATCGCTCATTGCGTATTTTATCTGTCTTTAGAAATAGGGTTCAGTGGGTAATGGTCACAAGTAGGGATGTGCGAGTACTCGAAAATTCGAGTCGAGTCGAGTAGTTGGTACTCGACTCGAGTGTTTCGAGTAGTGTTACG